>NW_026586589.1:4338724-4403652 GCF_907164565.1 Psammomys obesus
GAAAGAAAGAAAGAAAGAAAGAAAGAAAGAAAGAAAGAAAGAAAGAAAGAAAGAAAGAAAGAAGAGGGATAGGAAAAGGAGAGTCAGCAGGGAAGGGAAGGGGATTAGGAGACGGTTATATGAGATAAAAAATAATTACCATAGAGGACTCCAACCAGTGAGCACTGTTTCTGAAGGGCAGAAGTTCTGAAACTCCAAAACTGGTGAGTGGATAGGAGGCTGAAGCCAAAGCATTGACTTTGAGGCTTCTTGGGCTAGAGGGGACAACCCATGAGCTGGGACAGATTGAATCCAGGCCCTCCATGGACTTCTCTGGCATTTGAGAGTGGCAAATTATTGAGTGCACCTTCACTCTAGGAGCACATAACCCAGGTCTGGGGCACCTCTCTACTCTAATGACCAAACGGGGGAACCAAATCTGAGAATAGAAAATTGTGGGCTCTCTGAGCTTACCACTTATGCCTGGCCTGCGAGTGAGTTCGCCGGCCCTCTGCACTTTCTACACAGGTCTGTCTGTGAGTGTGTGATTGTGGGCCCTCTGTGCTTCTCATACATGCCTTCAAGTGAGTACATGTGGGCCCTCTGCACTTTCCACACAGGCCTGCAAGCTACTACTTCTGTGAGACAATGCTTACAGGGTTTCTCTCCACTAGCAGCCAGACATTAGGCCCCTCCCACCCACACTCCCTGCTGCGAGCAACATAGGAATCCTTGGGATAGTGTCCCCAACATTGAAGCCCCTGTTCTGTTGGTCTCCCAGTGGAGTCCAGTCAGACAATTCCTGGGACCAAGATGGTGCAGCTCAGGCAGCGCTGAGTTCTTGGAGCACAGTATCTAGACAGGCCTGTGTACGACGGAGCTGTTCAGGGTACCTGCGCAGCTTCCTGTGCCAGCACAGACTGTGTCTGCACCCCAACCTGTGCTTGCGTGCACTTATCCCTCCCACTCCACCCTTCCAGGCCGGCACACTCCTGCATTTGCACACTGTACCTGCAACCTTCCTCCTTTAGCTGCATCTGAAACACCGACACCCATTCTTAAACCGGTGGACATCTCTCATCTTCCTGAAGAATACTCCAGACTCCAAAGACAGATGGACCTAGTCTGCAATACAGGCTCCAGGAACAAACAGCAACTGCTACCGACTGTCAGATGGCTAGAGGCAGGCATAAGAACACATCTAACAAAAATCGGGACTTCATGGCTTCACCAGCAACCCCAAAATCAACGGATATTTTAACTCATTGGAAACAGGAGAAATTATTTTAAAGCTATGCTTATCGAGTTATTAGAGGCACTTAAAGAGGAAATGAATTAAAAAAATAGATGCCAGCATGTAAAGACAAGAATCCACATTCAAACAGATGAAGGAGATGGTATAAGACATGAAAACAGAATTAGAATCAATAAAGAAAACACAAACAGAGAAAACCCTTAGCCAAACTAACTAAAAGGCAGGGAGAAACTATCCAAATCAGCAAAGTCAGGAACACAAAGGAAGACATAATGTTAGACCCTGCAGAAATTCAAAGAATAATTAGATCTTACTTCAAAAGCCTATACTCCACACAATTTGAAAATCTAAATGAAATGGACAATTTTCTTGGTGGATTCCACTTACCAAAGCTGAATCAAGACCAGGTAAATCAATTAAATAGTCCTATATCCCCTAAGAAAATAGAAGCAGTCATCAAAAAACAAAAACCCAGGGCCTGATGGTTTCAGTGCAGAATTTTACCAGACCTTCAAAGAAGAGCTGATGTCAATACTCTTCAAACGATTCCACAAGATAGAAACAGAAGGAACATTACCAAACTCATAGTAACTTAATACCTAAACCACACAAAGACCCAACCAAAAAGGAGAACTTCAGACCTCTTTTATGAACATTGATGCAAAAATACTCAATAAAGTACTAGCAAACCGAATCCAAGACCACATAATAGATATCATTCACCATGACCAAATAGGCTTCATCCCAGGCCGGCAGGGGGGGGTTCAATATATGGAAATGCATCAATGTAATCCACCACATAAAAAAAGAAACAGAAGGAAATAAACAACCATATGATCATCTACTTACATGCTGAAAAAGCATTTGACAGAATACAACACTCATTCATGTTTAACGTTTTGGAGAGATCAGGGATACAAGGCACATACCTAAACATAGTGAAAGCAATACACAGCAAGCCTATAGCCAACATTAGACTAAATGGAGAGAAACTTAAATCAATCCCACTGAAATCAGGGACAAGGCAAGGCTGCCCACTTTCTCTGTATCTCTTCAACATAGTACTTGAAGTCCTAGCTAGAGCAATAAGACAACTAAAGGAGATCAAGGGGATACAAATCAGAAAGGAAAAAGTCAAAGTATCACTATTTGCAGATGATATGATAACATGCATGAGTGACTCAAATAATTCTAATAGAGAACTCCTTCAGCTCACAAACTCCTTCAGCAAAGTGGCTGGATACAAAATTAACTAAAACAAAACAAAACAAAACAAAACAACAAAACAAAACAAAACAAAATCAGTAGTACTCCTGCATACAAAAGATAAAAGGTCTGAGACAGAAATTAGAGAAACTACACCCTTTAAAATAGCCACAAATAACATAAAGTACCTTGGTGTGAAGGTCTAACAAAGCATGTAGAAGACTTCTTTGAAAAAAACATCAAGCCTTTGAAGAAAAAAAAAATGAAGAAGATATCAGAAGATGGAAAGATCTCCCTTACTCATGGATCAGTTGGATTAACATGAAAATGGTGAAAATGGCCATCCTACCAAAAGCAATCTACAGATTCAATGCAATTTCCATCAAAATACCAACACAATTCTTTACAGAACTTGAAAGAACAATTCTCAATTTCATATGGAAAAACAAACAAACAAACAAACAAACAACCCAGAACTGCTAAAAGAATCCTGTACAATAACAGATCTTCTGGAGGTATCTCTATCCCTGATCTCAGGCTGTAATACAGAGCAACAGTGATAAAAATTACATGGTACTGGCATAGAAAAAGGCTGGTGGATCAATGGAATTGAATAGAAGACCCAGAAATAAACCCACACACCTATGAATACTTGATTTTTGACAAGAAGCAAAAAAACATTCAATGGAAAAAAAGATAGCATCTTCAAAAAATGGTGCTGGTACAACTGGATGTCTACATTTAGAAAAATGCAAATAGATCCATATTTATCACCTTGCACAAAACTAAAGTCTAAGTGGATCAAAGACCTCAACATAAAACCAGATAGACTAAACCTGTTAAAAGAAAAAGTGAGGAAAAGCCTAGAACTCATTGGCACAGGAGACAACTTTCTGAACAGAACACCAACAGCACAGGCTCTAAGAGCAACAACAATCAATAAATAGGACCTCATGAAACTGAAAAGCTTCTGTAAAGCAAAGGACACTGTCCTCAGAACAAAACAACAGCCTACAGATTGGTAAAGGATCTTCACCAACCCTATATCTGACAGAGGGCTAATATCCAGAATATATAAAGCAACAAAGCAAGCAATCCAATTAAAAAATGGGGTACGGAGCTAAACAGAGAATTCTCTGTAGAGGCATATAGAATGGCAGAGAAACACTTAAAGAAATGCTCAACATCCTTAGTCATCAGGGAGAGGACAATCAAACCTACCCTCATATTTCACCTTACACCCATGAGAATAGCTAAGAGGATGTGGGAGTGTAAACTTGTACAACTACTTTGGAAATCAATCTGGCACTTTCTCAGACAATTAGGAATAGTGCTACCTCAAGATCCACTATATATCACTCCTAGGCATATACCCAAAAGATGCCCCACCGTTCAATAAAGACATTTGCTCAACCATGTTTGTAGCAGTCCTATTCATAATAGCCAGAAGCTGGAAACAACCTCGATGTCCCTCAATGGAGGAATGGATATAGAAATTGTGGTACATTTACACAGTGGAATACTACACAGCAATTAAAAACAAAGAGATTGTGAAATTTACAAATGGTGGCAACTAGAAAAGATCATCCTGAGTGATGTAACCCAGAAGCAGAAAGACACACATGGTGAATACTCACTCATAAGTGGATATTAGCCTCATAATATAGAATTAATTATAATTAATATTAAAATTTAATTAATATTAAAATGTATACTCCTAAAGAAGCTGAACAACAAGGAAGACCCCAGGGAAGATGCTCAATCTTCATTCAGAAGGACAAACACGATAGACATCAGATCAGGACAGGAGACTACCACAGAGGGCCTCTGAAAGACTCTACTGATCCAGATATTGAAGCAGAGGCTGAGACACTTAACCAAACTTTGGGCAGAGTTCAGGGAGTCTTATGAAAGAAGGGGAGATAGAGGGACATGGAGGGGACAGGAGCTCTTAAAGGAGACTAACTGAGCCCTAGGGGCCCTGAAGAGAATGATACCCCAACCAAGGACAATACATGGAGAGAACCTAAAACCCATATTCAGATGTAGCTCATAAACTCAATCTCCAAGTGGGCGCCTATTAAGCGGATCAGGGACTTTCTCTGGCATGAACTCAGTGTCATGCTGTCTGATTACCTTCCCCTAAAGGGTGTAGCCTTGGCAGGCCACAGAGGAAGACAATGCAACTAGTCCTGATGAGACCTAATAGGCTAGGGTCAAATAGAGAGGGAGGAGGACCTCCCCTATCAGTGGACTAGGGGAGAGGCATAGGGGAAGAAGAAGGAGGGAGGATGGAATTGGAAGGAGATGAGGGAGGGGACCACAGCCAGTATAGAAATTGAATAAATTGTAATAAGTTATAATAATAAAATGGAAAAATTTATTAATATATATAAGTGGCATATTAAAAGCTATCATTATGTAAAATTAACACATGCTGAAGAAGCTAACGTTTATTTTATATCCACTGTATCTCAGACGAGGCAATCATGGCAGGTGTTTCTTACCTCAGTCTGATCCTTGAGCTTGCTATAGTTGGGTTGTAAACATTTTTTGGTTTGGGAGAAACTCAAGTTCACACCTTTCATTCTTCTAATTGCATAACTGAACCTAACTTAGCACTTTATGTGAATTGGTGTGTATTCTTTCCCCAGCACATGTGTTCACATAGGAATACATCATGTGCACTTGGCTTTGACAATTATTATGGACACAGATGCTCGTCCAACACTGCATACAAACATACATGTAATTATTTTCTTCCTCAGGGTTGGGGTTAGGGCTCTTATACTCCTTTCTCAGAGTTTAATTTTCACATCAGATCTATGAATGTGGGGATCATGAAACTGTTATTGAATTAAAGGTGAATGCCAGAAATCTGCATTTTTTTTCACTTGAGTATCATTTATTTTGACTACTCAATTTATGTACCACCTCTTAGGAAATATTGTCTTCATGGTAGTCCTTAATATATTTCCATTTGTCCCAGGTCAAGTCATGTGGCTACTATACCCAGGGTAAACTGGCATTTGGTGAGAGTAGATTAAATGAACATCACTGTCACTCTGTTTCTCGTCTAGTCATTATTCATAAAAAGGCGAAGTGTCAAGTATCCAGAATGTACCAAGGTTTCCCTGAAGTTTTAGGGACAGTTGTCTGGAACACTATTATTGAAGGATCTTTGAAGATTCTTGAAGATCGTCATAATGTATTTCTTGTAATAGAGCAGGCTTTATGCCTAAAAATAATGATGTTATTGCATATTGACTATAATTTTCCCTTCCACCCCAGGAGGCTCACTGCAGATGTCACTGGGATGGTGTTGTGGCCCAGAGAGAAATGGTTTGTTCTGCCACTTGACCAGGAGAGAACTCTCCTTTTCTCTTTTTTTTTTTTTACCCTACCACTTCTCATGTCTATTATTGTCCATATATTCCATTTATCTATTTCTCATTTGCTTTAATATCAGTGTCCAGGTCCAGTAGTTACTGCTCAGCCTTCTTGACATGGCTGTATTTCTCAGGACTAAAATTCTCTGACATTCTCTCGCTGAGAGTCAGTTTTCTGTGGCACTTCATGAAAGTATCCTTATGCCACTTGAGGTGGCCCACTTATGGCCAGACATACATGTGTTTGTTGGCACCCTTTCCGCATGAGCTCAACCAAATAAAATACCACCCTATGTTCAGAAGGGATTTTGCAAAATCTTCTTCTGGATTCCTGATCCCCTGTGTTTATGGTATTTTCCTGGTCTGCTAGTCTGGTAATGGCACGGAGAGAGGAAATGTGGTTATCGAGGGATGGCGTCGCCTTGGTGACCTCATATTGGCTCCTTGTTACTAAGTACTCATGAGGCTTCATTTCACTCACCCACTGTCAAATTCTTCTGACACTTGATATCAAGTCTCCTGGTCTATGGTTGGAGAAGTCTATGTGACCATTTTCCTATAAACTCAGACATCATTGCCTACTCTTGGGCTTCTGGATGTCCTCCTATTTGCCACTCCCAAAATGAACAGTGACATCTAGGATGAAGTAGATTTTGAGAGCAAAAGTGAGGCTTGACTATGCCAGCTAAACAAGTTTTCAAACCTTATTATAAGATTCCAGTTGTGAGTTGGGATAACCCCAGATGGCAAGGAGCTGGATATATGTGTTAGCAATCATGTTGCCCTCTTTTAGTTTGGTGTCTGTATCACATATGCTGGAAACTTTCTATAAATTAAGGGGGAAGTTGATATAGTGATATGAGTTGATGGAGCCCAAGACCACACGAGACTGGATTAGGGAGGAGGTGAATAGCTCTGCTGTATGTTGACTGTGTGTTAAGAACTATGTTCCTTTCATTAAACATTACTTAGTTATCTAGCATGAATATGTCTGTTTATGTGTGTGGGTAGACATATGCCACATAGTGCATACAGAGGTCAGAGGATAACTTTTAGAAATCAGTTCTTTCTTTCCACCATGTGGGTGGAGGTATCAAACTCAGATCATCGGCCTTAGAGGCAGGTATCCTTGCTCACTGAGCCACCTCACTGGCCCACAAGAGAGATATTTATTTCTATAAGTATCCATCCTTATTCTAATGAGAGTGATACATCATTCATTACTAATTTCTATCCATAGAGGATGACATTATAAAATGGAGAGAGAAAGGGCTTGACAACTTAGAAATAATAAAATGATAGGAGTGTGCATCTGGAATTAAAGAAGAACGTTTGGTTTTAGGGTATAATTTATCTCAAGTGAGATGGTTGCCTAGAGTAAATATTGTAGACTCTATCCATGTGAACAAAATGTATTTCTAGCTACCAGATCCAGACATTTTTAATATATAGTTTTAAGACATTTCTCAAAGGACATTAAAGAAAATAACAATTATGTTTATCTTTAGTGAAAGGGATTCAGTAGAGAAAGTGCTTTTAAATTTTACCTCATAAATCGGTACTATTTGGAAGTGTTCATCTTATTTCTTCCTCACATATTTACTCTTGCTTGTATATATCAGATGTGCTAAAGGAAAGTAAAACCTTAAAGGATTTCCCAAGTGGCTATGCCTGGGGTGCTCACTCTTCACTGTGGAGCTTTGGGAGCTTGTACATCTCCCAAACCAAACTGTTCTGGAGGGAAGCCTGGCCCACTGTCAGGTCAGCCTTTCCACATTCACTTCCAAATCCACAAAGTTCAACCAAGTTCATTCTCTGTAGAGAATTAATTATCCCCTCCGTCTCCAACCACACGTACTGGATCACTACAGCACCATCTTTGCCCAATCATCAGTCAATCATCTACCCCAGGTCTTAGAGGAACTGGGGATGTGTGTTTAACCACTGAAGTTAGAGCCTTCCATGGGGTTGAGGGTGGACTAGATTTTGTTGATCCAGTGGTTGGTATCTGTCCTTACCATCCATCTTCCAGCCTGGAAATCTTGATTGCACAGAAGGATGTGGGGAACTCTGAGGCAGTGAACCCTAAACTTCATGGGCCAAGAAACTATCAGCTAAGCATATTGAATGCTCTCAAGGCATAAGTCAGCAAATTGGGAGAAAGTCCCAGGAATCTTCATTTTGACAAGCAACTTGGACAATCAACAAGTTGGTAAGACTCAGGAAGTCCATAGAAAGCCTTCTTTGTAGACAGATAGAACCACTAGGCTGTGGGGAATAGTGAGCACTGTAGTTCTAAATCAGGAGAAAGAATAAAATGTAGGATGATGGTGATGATAATGACAACTAGCTCTTCCATGTTCTAGTGGGTTTGCAAGTGCATTCAATGACATCTTTAAAGGCAAACAGAGGTTGAGAAATTTGCCCAAGGTCATGGGGTTGCTATGTGACAAATCTAGAATGTAAGCCCATGTAATCTGGCTCCAGCATCTTTGACTTACTCATCTGATCCTGGTACAATAGGCAATCTACAGCCCCCAGACCATATCCAGCTGTTTCTTTTGTGCGTAAGAATGGAGAAGACTCCTGACCGAGGGTGCAGTTAAGTCTCTTGTTTCCCTAATGCCAGGGTCCAAGTTCTAAACTATTTCACTTGAGAGGCTGTGTATGTTCATGAATCTGAAGCCTTGTTCTGCTGTTCCCTCACTCTCTGTTACTCCCATTCTGTGACAGGAGCTTCTGGGTGTGATGCCAACAGCCTTAGATGGCGTCACTATTCTCCTTTAGGACTCCTGAAACTAATAGTATACTTTGGCCACTCTAAATAAGCTTCGCTCAAAGTGCTAATGTGTTGGTTATGGTAAAGGACTCTTTGCACAAGAAAAACTCATTCAAACATGTTTCATTCCAGGTGTGTGTCTTTGGCTGATGTATGTTACTGGTGAGAGTGAGAGTGATGCTAAAATAACTGAACTGGAAGGCCAAGTGGTTTCCCCACTATCACATCACTAAAGGCTCATGAAGACCGATTTCAAAGCAGGCTTATCAACTGCCAGAAAGGAGCCTCCAGAAGATCCCTGGGAGCTAGTTAGTACTAATAAACTGGATGTCAAAACAGGAAACATGACAGGAACCTACCACAGAGGGCCTCTAAAAGCCAGCAGAGTATCAAAGCAGATACTGAGACTCATAACCAAACTTTCGGCAGAATGTAGGGAATCTTAGGAAAGAACGGGGAGATAGTAAGACCTGGAGAGGGCAGGAGCTCCACAAGAAGAGCTACAGAATCAAAATACCTGGGCACAGGGGTCTTTTCTGAGACTGATACTCCAACCAAGGACCATTTATGGATATAACCTAGAACCCCTGCTCAGATGTAGCCCGTGGTAGCTCAGTATCCAAGTGGTTTCCCTAGTAAGGGGAAGAGGGACTGTCTCTGACATGAATACAGTGGCTAGCTCTTTGACAGCCTCCTCCTGATTGTGGAGCAGCCTTGGCAGACAACAGAGGAGGACAGTGCAGCCAGTTCTGATGAAACCTGATAAGCTAGGGTCAGATAGAAGGGGAGGAGGACCTCCCCTATCTGAGGATTTGGAGAGTGGCATAGGAGGAGATGAGAGAAGGAGGGTGGCTTTGGGATGAGATGAGGGAGGTAGCTACAGCTGAGACACAAAGTGAATGACCTGGAACCCCTGCACAGGTGTAGCCCATGGCAGTTCAGTGTCCAAGTGGGTTACATAATAATGGTAAGAGGGACTGCCTCTGACATAATCTGATTGGCCTGCTCTTTGATCACTTCCCCCTGAGGGGGGAGCAGCCTTACCAGGCCACAGCAGAGGACAATGCAGCCACTTTTGATGAAAACTGATAGACTAAGATCAGAAAGAAGGAGAGGAGGACCTCCCCTATCAGTGGACTTGGGGAGTGGCATGCATGCAGAAAGGGGAGGGAGGGTGGGATCGGGAGGGGAGGAGGGAGGGGCTTATGGGGGGATACAAAATGAATAAAGTGTAATTAATAAAAAAATTTTAAAAAAGCTAAAAAGTAAAAATAAAAAATAAAAATATTGGAAATATCTGCAAAAAAAGTGAATAAACTGTAATTAATGTTAAAAAATTTTAATAAAGAAACACTTAACAACAATCAAGGAAAGTCATTCACTTCTCCAGCCTACTAGAATGAGAGGTAATAGAGCCCAAATTCTAGGCAGCTTCTAATATTTCATTGGATTATAAACAAGACCCTCAAGGGGGACCCCTGGTCTAGTGGCCAAGCCTCGAGTGGCCATGTCTTAGATGAGTAGCTTGCATTGGAGGAAGACCACAGAACATCCAAAAGAGGTTCATCTAGGTTCCTGCTTGTGTCTCTGAGTCATTTATCCAAGGTAAGAAGTCATAAGATGACAGTATTCCCACAGAAAATCCATAGCTCACAAGCCGCAGGACCTTGCACCAGGGAATTAATGAGTCTGCTTCTTGATTTCCTCATCCATAATATGACAACACCAATAACAACCATTTTACTTATTGAAAACATTTAGTGGGATAATTCATATGAAGAACTCAGCAGTTAATAGCACATAAATGTGCTCAAAAATAGCATATTGCTGTCATTAGATAGAAGGACCTGATGCTAGTAGATGAGAAAGCTGGAGGAAACAATAAGTGAAATGCAGCAGGGGTATATAGCCTGCCATGTCATATAATGCACAAGCCTGCATTAAGCTTGTGGGTCTGATTCTCTTTGAAGCTTACAGTTTTCTGTAATTACCCACACATGACAGAGAAACAAAGAGAAGCATGCTCAGAGAGGGAAGGTTACTTTCTCCAGGTAACACAGTAAGGGGTGGACTTGAAACAGGGACAGCAATTTAATTTTAGAGTTTTCATTTTACTCACAGTATTATGTCAAGCCGCTTCCCACCCCACCCCCAACACACAACAATTTTTTCATCTAGCTAAAGTCCCAAAATGTAGAACACAGTTTCTTCAAACAAATACACCTTAAGTCAAGTTCTATGCTAATGTTTATCAGATTTTTACATGAAGAAGCCTTTCAGTGAAAGTCCGTTTATCAAACGTGAGCTTGAATAATAGCATGAATGAAATAAAGCATGATAGCTTGTGCTATCAAGACAAAGATAAATCACGATATGCTGAACACAGTGACTTTGTAGTCATAATCAAGGAAAGGGTTGGAGGCAACTGTGGTCTCAAGAACAGCCTCCCCAGAATCACTCACAGAGGATTTATTAGAAATAAAAGGGAAACTCCAAGAGATATGTCCTTCTGTATGATTTTTTTCTCTCTTGGACATTTATGCCTGTATGACAGGAATGGTGGTCTCAGAGCTGAGTTTTGATATATATGGTTCCTACAAGGATGTACCAAGGGAGACATTTTTCCATCCAAAGCCATATGCATCCCAGGTGCTGGAAAGTCTTCTAACAACAGTGGACCCTGGAAATAAAGATAAAACATGTCAGCCTGTGCCAATGGCTGCTGGTGCCAGAAGAACTAATGGCTGAGTAAGTAAAAACATGGAGAAGCTTGTATGGGAAACAAGGACGGTTCACTTCATCTTTCTACCAGGCTCAGAACTTCCCAGAGCACAACAGGGCCAGGAAAGTACAACCAATGATGTGAATGGCTTCATGGATATAACAGACCAGGCTGGGTCTCCCACGCCACAGTCAGTAGAAAAAACCACAGCCTTGTGCCCAGTGTGTTATCATGGCACATGTGGCTGCCACTCATCTTGACGAAACCCTGAATGGAATACATTAGTAAATACAGGTACACACCAGCAGTCCACTAGCATTAGCGCCGCCCTGCACAGCTGAGGAGATGATGTCACACACCCCTGTTTGTTCTCTGAGCTCAGTGCTCATTGGCCACTTCCATATTTTTTTTTTCATTCGTGATTGCCATAGGACTTTTACGCAAGCTGTTTGAAACATTTCTGGTTTGCTTGCCTTGTGTTCCCCGGCTTTTATTTACCCATCAGACAACTGTTCAAATGGCACCCTCCCTGGAAGTCCATGACATGTCCCTTCTGAATTACACCCCACTTTCTATCATCTTTCTTTCTGTTCCTTTTATTTATCATTTACTACAGAGAGATTGTATTTATTTATGTGATGACTGTAATATCTGTCTTCTGGATAGAACTCTTAGCTCCTAAGCAAATAACGGTTTTCCACTAGTTTAGTTTTGGCATCATCCACCAGTATCCTTGCCAGAGTAATCACCCAATAACTACTTGTTAAGTAGCTAGCTAAATAATGTCAGTATGTACAATATAGAGGCCACCATTTACAAAAGACCCAGCACTTGGCTGCCCATGTGCCAAGCCCGATTTGTGTTCCTCAGGCAAATCAACAAGGCAGGTTGTGTTACTTTGAAATTTATAGATGGAAGAATTTTATCTGCAGTGAGCAAGCTCAGTAAATTTGCTTTATTTATAGATAGTGTGTAGTAGGGCTAGTATGTAAACCCAGCTGAACTTGCCATTAATGCTTAACCTTTATCCACTGTGACAGCTACCTTTAGGCTGCTATGATTTACACCTGACATGATTCCCTGAGTATGAAAACAATAAGGAACAGCACGCTGAGTCACAATGCTATGACACCAACACAACATCTCATTTCACCTCTACTGGTTCTAATCCACACTGTCCCCTTTTTCTTCCTGTGAGTAGGGAGAAATTCTGCAGGATTCTCTCTTTCTAACAGATAAAACAACAAACACCCTCTAATATAGCCACAGAGCTCCTCACATCTTGTATTTGAGAAGGGGTGTCTCTTCCAAACTCCTCATTGCTGCCACAGACTCATCTGCTTTCTAAACACAATCTTTGTGGGAATGGTTGTTATTTTTTCATTTTCTTGTTCTCTTTCTTTCTCTCTTTCTCTTTCTTTCTTTCTTTCTTTCTTTCTTTCTTTCTTTCTTTCTTTCTTTCACCCTGTAATATAGGTAGACTTTAGCCTCCTTCCCTCATCTCACCAGGCAGTAGGAAATTCATCATTAGCCCCTCTAGACTTCCCTAGAGGCAAGTCCAATCATTTCCTCTTCCATGGTAGCCAATGTCCCAGAATGCTAGAACAGCATTTAGTGGTAAAAGTTATCAAATTCTGTGTCTAGATCTCAGAACCTTATACCAGAACATTCATCAACTCTACATGTGAACATGCTGGACAGACTGCTGGACCTGCCCAGAACATTTCACTGGTTAACACTTGGAAAGAGTGTGTCACTCTGCTCTTCTAGCATGTTCACTGGTAATGTCACAGAGACCAGAAAAACGATGGTTCTCTACCTGGGCTATACACTATAGAAACATCTAGAAAGATTTATATAAAAACATCTGCCCGTTTCACACCCTAAACTAATTGAATCAGTTCTGCCAGGGTTGGGACATGAGAGCTGAGATCTACAGACATTCCCAGATGGCTCTAGAGTTTAAAACCATTATGTGACTTAAACGGTTTTGTTGTTGTTGTTGTTTTCTTCATTCTTGTCCTTTACTTGTTTGTTTTGTGGCTCTAACAGAAAGTGAAAGTAGGTTTGGCTGAAAGGGAAGCCTTTTGAATGTGGTTGCTCAGGCAATATTTGTATTGCCACATTCTTTTATAAACAACAATATGGTTTTTATAGCTCAAAGAGCCATAATCCTAAACTCTGAAGTCAAACTAATGAAAGCAGCCATGCTCTATAACCAGATGGCCCTTGACACTGTGAGAGCAGCACAAGGCATGGCTTAGGCCATTCTCAGAATGTTGTGTATATACACCTGACAACCATAATAATGTCTTTTCAGTCTTTAGCTTGGCACAGCCAGATTTGATGCAGGTCAGATTGTGTCTTATGCTTTAATGTTTTTGCATTAAAATTTTAACTGGAATCATGATCCTTAAGCCCCTCACGTTTAAAGAATATAATCCTGTTTGGGGTGTCGGTAGAAGACTAAGCATAACAGTCTGCTGTGCATGCTCATGTTTATATGGTTTTATGTCTCAAGTAGCATTCTGTCTTAAAGAGTCCCATCAAGCAATGATCTGCTCTACAAGCAACACCACATCATGTCCTCCCTAGACAAGGCAGATTGAGGCTTTTTATCTCTTGATAGGCAGTGAAGAGGTTTCACAAAATAGATATTTAGCCATTACCAACATGTAAGATTAAGATACCAAAATCTCAGAAGGGAAAATGAGGCAAGACAGAAAAAAAGCTAGAGAAAATTAATGGAATATGGGAAAGAGAAGATCCCATCTAGAAATCTGGTTGAAGTTTTTCTCACCAGCTAAGAGCTAAGTATCATTTCTGCCATAAGATGGCTGGAGAGTACTGGCTGCTTTTGCAACAAAGGACCCAGGTTTGGCTCCCAGCATCCACATTAGAACGGAAGTTTGAGTTTTAGCTTTTGGTTATAATGTTCCCAGGGAGAAAAGAAAGAAGGACTTGGCAATCAGATTTCTTCACTTGGGTCCTGTGAGAGATCCCAGCCCCCAGCGTGGTCTTTGCTGACCTGCACTGAATGTGGTCGGGTCTGGACTCCCTGCCTCCTGGGAGAAAGGTTTCTGTGGACATGTGAGCTCCCACGGCACAAAGCCTCAGAAACCAAGAACTCTGATCCAGAGGTTTAAAATTTCTTACCACCCAAAATGCTTTTCCCAGAATAGGTTAAGACTGTGGGAGTATCCAATTTGATGCGGTTTTTAAAGATAGCATTTAAACAGTATTTATTAAAATCAACAGTGTGCTTATCCTGTAACCCAGCATCTTTACTGTATAGTTTATTCCCTAGAAAAATCATACACCAAAGGCTTTGTCCAAGAATTTTCATTACAGAGTTGTTTATTATACTAACTATACATGGTGTGGGCTGATTTCTTTATGATTAAGGGAAAGGTAAAATAGATTATGACACACTAACTATAAGAATAAGTATGATACCGAGCTAGAAGATTTCAGAATTATTTTTCAACATTTAGAAGCAATATTATGAGAAGCATTTCTCTACTATTTCTGAAAAACTATCAAGGCACAAAAACTCTACATTGCTCTATATGTTTCTATGTGTGAATATACATAAAAGGTAAGAGAGATGTACACCAGACAGCTAAGAGTTGCCTCTGAAGGAAGAGAGAGTCTGTGGTAGGAGCATGAGATTGGGGCTGCACAAATATCAAATGAGGTTGTGTTCTTGCTTTAAGAGTTCCCATACTTTGTAATTTTTAGAAAATGATATAACTATGTGTCCTCTTTGTCTCTGTCTCTCTGTCTCCCTCTGTATCTCTTTTAGTCTCTCTCTCTCTCTCTCTCTCTCTCTCTCTCTCTGTGTGTGTGTGTGTGTGTGAGCTAGCATGTCTGTGCAAGTATATGATATGTGTCTCTGTGTGTTTGATATTTGTGTATGTAAGACTGGCTATCATGATTGACCTAGGGCAATGGTTTGATAGTAGCACCCTCAGTATTCCTGGATAAATCACCTAACCTTAGAGCTGTTAATATTTTCCTGGATGGGAACACTAGTACAATCCTTAGCTAGGGCTTCCTTGAGCTGTTTGGAGCCGCATCCAAGGACATGTTCTTCTCCCACTGTGCTCATGAACTCTTCAATTCTGGGGTGGCAATCTCTGAGGAAAGTCAAGGAGGGAAGGTCAGTCCTGCTCATGGTTACAGAGGACTGTGGAAGCTCTGTCCTTTGAGGGCTTGCTTAATGCAATGCATCTGGTAGCAGAATATGTGGTGGGAAAAAGTTGCTTGCTTTGTGGTGAACAAGAGAACGGGAGAGAGGGAAGGAGAGAGAGACAGAGAGACACACAGAGATATCTTTCAAAGACATGCCTCTAATAACCCACTTCTTCCAACGAAGCCTTACCTCTTACTGCCCATTAGTATGAACTCATCAGGAGAATAATACATAGATTAGATTAGTGTCCTTATGGTCCCTCACATTTCAGCAGCACTAACAGCCAGATATTAAGTCCCTAGCAATGAGCCATATAAATTCTTAGGAAGTGAAAGGCCACTTTGTGCTGTAGCAGATAGAAAGCCTTGTGAAGCAGGTTCTTCCTATGTTCTATGCTACACCTCTTTCTGGACTGCTGTTTTCAAAAGACATTTTCCCCAAAATGAGGCTCTGAAACCTCACCTCCTACTAACCTGCTTTCAGATAGAGAGGCAACAATTTTCTGCCCTTCAGCCCGTACCTCCTAACCGTAACCTGCTTTGGATTCATTAAGCCAGTTGGCAAGCCGCCACTCTCTGTACATCTCATGATACTGAGAGGCCCCAATTTATACTATTCCATAATCTTTCCTCTGTGGAAGGCAAACACCTACCCTGGAAATACTTTCTGGGAATCCCTGAGAAGACATCAGGAAAGTACTCTAATGTAATTAGGAAGTAAAGATTGAGTTTGGCTCAGCAATGGTGGGACATCTTTGCTCCTCGCTAAAGTAAATACCCACCTTTAGTTCTCATTTGTGGAAATAATTTAAAGATCAGTGTTTACCGAATTTTCCAAAAGCATTCAGTGATTATATTTCCTTGATAAAGTCCTCACTTAGGGGGTGCCAGGTATGGGCTTCATGAGAAAAAGAAACATAATTCCTCCATTTCAAAATTTAATAATTTCAAATTGTTAAACTCAGTGCATGCCCTCTGAGTACTACCAAAATTACTAACATCAAAACTATTTTGATTACAACTGACACTTGTTCCAGGTTTGTGATTCCTTAATCTTTTTATACAAACGTGTTACTCTTGACCCAGACAATCTGTTCCATTTTAAGCAGCCATATTGAGGTGTAATTTCTATGCCATAACATTTGCTTGTTTGTTTTTTTTTTTTTTTTTTCTTTTTTTTTATTTTATTTTATTTTTTTTTTCTTTTTAGTTACATTTTGTTAACTCCGTGTCCCAGCTGTATCCCGCTCCCTCATTCCCTCCCCAACCCCACACTCCCTCCCTGGTCTCCTCCCTGCCCCTTTCCAAGTCCCCTGATAGGGGAGGACCTCCTCCCCTTTCATCTGTCCCTGTTTTATCAGGTATCTTCAGGGCTGGCTTGTTTGTTAAGAGTGTAACTCAATAGCTTTGCGCACTCTCTTTTCTATTTACTAACCAAGGTCCACTCTTCTCTGTGTGCCAATCACCTACACATTCTGTTATTGCACAGGTAACCACTACTGGCTCTTTGTGCCCCCCTCACCTGGACGACTCTCCTCAAGCCATTAGTAACCCTAAACTTACATCCCGGCACTTAAGCTTTTGTGGTATGAAGACAGATTCACTCTATGTCTCAATTACAAGCTCAACCCACAAACGGGTTTCTAATTTTTAAAAAGCAATACAAACCAAGAAGGTAAGTCTGGCTAAGCTTGAAATTATTCCAATTTAGAAGATGACAGAAGAAAGGGTAATTTGCCTGAGATTCCTTAGTGCAAGAATGAAGAAGCAGACCTGAATCCATATCTTAAAACTGCTTTCAAACACCACAAGCCTTTATTACTTAGGGAGTACAAAACATAAACGAATGTAAGGAGTGCCTTCTTCAGGTCAGATAAGATCTTGACACACTATTACTCAGACTGTGAATGTTGAAAAGAAATGTGAAAAGAAAGTCAAAATCCAAGTATTTGAATACCCACTATGGAAATATGAAAAATCCAGATAGAACTTAGGGATGAATTCACTAAATATGCTCTGAGCACATAAATGAAGTAGGTTTTCATGGACTTGAGTTCAAAGGCCACTATTCTCAGGGAAGAATTCACCAGAGGTAAGGGTTAAGGGTATGCCTGCTTGCCTAGCATTCAAGAGGCCTGGGTTCGATCCTTCAGCACTGTACAAGCAAATAAAAACAATGGAAATAAGAGCCAACCAGCATTAAATATGCAAATATCTGATAGCTCCCTTCATTCTATCTTCTAGCAAAGATTAGTGACAACGGTGGGGTTGCTTTTCTGGTCTTTGCTTTGAATTGCCTGAAATACTGAGGAAGTTAAAGTCTTACATGAAGAGTAGTTGTAAATAGTCTGGGGATGGTTTTGAAGTCTAGAATTGTTGTGTTCCTTTTCTCTTCAACAACCAAAAGATATCATTGATCACTAAAGAGACTGTAGAGTGAGTGGACTATCACATGTACCCCAAGCTCAGACCATCTCGAATAAAGATTGTAGGTGCTCAGTACACTCAACTTTCATGCCCCAAGACCCGAAAGATTGTGTGACAATCCACAAACCAGTATCAACAATCTCCAAACATCTAATCCTATCCACAAAGAATTTAATTGACCTTTACACAATGTGAGTCTCAGGGAGGAAACTCAAGCTGCCTAGCTTGGAGGGAAATATCTTTCCCTACTGAACAATATTGTCAACTCTGCCTTCCCTTCTAGACCATCCCTTCTCTTACCATTTCTTCCTTTATCTCCTTCTTTCCTCCCTTTGTGTTTTACTGCAAGATCACAAACTATAATCAGTTTTGTTAAGCATACCACCATACCCTCCCTTCTAGGTTCCTGTGTCCCCAGGCTGCTCCTTGGACTCACTGTGCGTCAGCCACTATGGAACTTCAGCCCTTACTCCTCATTCTCCTCAGCCCCAGTTATATTCAGTAGACTTCATATCACCCTCAATATGGGTGGTAGCTGGTAGGTAGAGCAAGCATTCTTTAGTCTCAAAATTCAAGAAAAGGAAGTAAATTTTCATTAGATATCCTAACACGGTGGTTCTTATGGGTGCTACTTGAGAACCGAGGAGGGCTGATGGAAATTCAGACATTTGGGTTACCCTCTCTTTTCTTATTTACAGGCTTCTGTGTTGGGGGTCCCCATAGTTTGTACTTCTGTCAAGTTCCTGGTGATGCTGCAAGTTCATGAAGTACACTCTGGAAGGAAGAATGGGGGAAATGATTCTGCTCTTCCCTATTTATTCCTCCCTGGTTCCCAGTGAAGAGGTTCCACCTATATAGTAACACAGAAAAAAATAACTTATCAGCACCTTTGAGTCAGGCCCTTTGGGGATTTGGAGTTTAAATTGTCTGACAATAGTCATTGGCATCCTGGATAATTTCAAGCATGAAGCACACATGTTCATGACCAAACCCACCTTTAGAAGACAGCTGGAGTCCTTTAGACCTAGGGACAGGTGACATGTGATTCTAGTAGTATGTCTCCAAGACTAAGGCGCTTGTTCCCAGCTCTGTATTTAGAACCCATCTGGAGTTCAGTAAGGGCCTCAGTTCAGTGCTGTCAGCAATACAGACATTTTTATTTGTCTAGCTTCTTTGATCTGTGTCTTAATTGGGTGGAAAGTTTAATTAATTCATACCATCCAACTCTCAATAGCAACTTAAATACCAAACATTCCTGAGTCCTGTCACATCTAAAAATATCTTTACTACATCCCTACCCTGATGGTTTGTTCTGGGGAGTGGGATGATTCTCTTGTACTCATGAGGTTATTGGGCCTAGAGGTTGAGAATATACACACATATAGATTCTGGCTACACTTACTGTTAGAGTCCCTGCTACCATCCTCTGGGGCACCACCACCACATAGGCACGCCATATTTCCCTGTTTATCTTCATTTACTAATAATATCTCAAATTCTATTATGCAGTTTAACATTTTAAATTCTGTCTCTCTCTCTTTCTCTCTCTCTCTCTTTGTGTGTGTGTGGGGGGTACACTGAAATTATAATTAGGAATGAATTTGGCATATTTATAGGTTATATCATCCTGAGCCCATACTTACCACGCTAAGTGTGTATGTTGTTTTCTATACCAACAATTAATTATTCAACATCATCTAGGTGGTTGACAACTAAGTGCCTACAACTATCATAGACCACGAAATTTGATGCGTAGTCCCATCAGAATGCTCTCAGACAGCAGTTGCAAATCCCAGGCTGCTGCTTGTCCTTTCATTCAGATGGCCCTGAAACTTTTTCCTTTAAACTGGTAATTGGCTAGAATATATCACAAAGCATCCCATTTGTGTTTACATGTTTATTATGAGGGACTTACCTATGACTAGCCAGAGACAGAGGTCCTCTGGGCAAAGGATATGCCACCATCTCAGAGCAAATACAGGCACATCCTGGAAGATTGTGGACATTGTCACCTACAGGGAGTTGTGGCGGATTTACAAGACAGGAATAGTTAAGCAAATTCTTGCCCATATGTAGTCACCTCTATTTCTAATACCCTCCCCATAGGTTGGGAAAGGGGACTGAAAGACCTACCATTCTAACCATCTGGCATACAGCCTCTATCCAAAAGCATTCAAGGAGCTCCCCAGCCACTAACTATGTCATTACCATGCAAAAGAAATGTTTCCACTTTACAGTCCAAAGGTTTGGCGAGTCATGCAGCAGAAACTAGAGGCAACAACAAATAGGAGAAAAAAAAATGTTCTTGTCACTTCTGTAGATCAGGAGATTGCCCATGGCTTCTAACCTCTATTTGTGTATTTTGTGTGTTTACATCTGTGTGTGCATGTGTGCATGGTGGCTGTGAGTGCGCACATGGACCTAGAGGCCAGGGGCCAGTCCCTGGTGTCTCCTTTAAGAACATCATCAACTTCCTTTGAAAATGGTCCATCCTTTGGTCCAGGGCTCAACAATTTGGCTAAACTGGTTTGCCAGTGAGACCCAGGATTTGCCTATGCCCAGCTACCAATATCAAGATGACAGGTCAGTGTCACCACCTCTGGCATTTTTAACTGGGTACAGCTCCTTCTGCTTGTGAGGGAAGAATCAGATCAGAGCAAGGGAGCCATCTCCTCAGCCCCTACCTGTACTTATTTATTACACCACAGAGTGTGTTAGATATCTGTTTATGAATTTCATCACCTATTATATTATGTAACCTTAAATTCATTAATCTATATTACAAGTAACTATCACCTTTTTATTTTTATTCTTATTTTTAATTTAATTTTATTTTATTTTTGAGACAGAGTCCCGCTATGCATCACTGATTGGCTTGTGACTCTCCATATAGACCAGGCTGGCCTTGAACACACAGAGAACAGTTTGCCTCTGACTCCTGGGGTGGCTTGTGACACAAGCCCATCTAAGTTCTATTTCTATGAAACACTTTCCTGTAACTTACGAAACTCATCGAAGCTATGCCTCTGTGCAGCATGACAACCCCCAGCACACACAGAGCTACCAGATTTGAGGGTTGAGGGCTGTTTATGTCTTGTTCTTTTCTACCTGCCTACTCTGCACCTTGGAAAGCTTTGTGCTTCCTCTTCACTCTTAATTCCTGAAATGTTGTAGAATTACTTGCATTTGGTCATTTATTTCTTCTCACATTAGATGCTTAATCTACCTTTTCAATATGAATGCTCATGACCTTTATTTCCTGGGAAATAGTCATCTGTTACAACCTTGGTAATTTCACTCCTTTCTTTTCCTTTTTCCTATAGTTTCAATATGGGGCAGAATTTTATTAATTGCCATGTGACACTTCATTCAGGAGATGCTCCAGGACTCTAATTTGATAAACTCAGGTTGTCATCAGCAACATCTTTTCACGTGGATTCTCATTTTGAATTATTTTCTAAGGAACAATATTATGGATTCAGATGCAGAAAACTGTCATGCTTGAGACCTTTAACACCCCACAGGGAGGGAATCTTCTTTGCAGACCACCTTTCAACTGAAGAAGGAAGTCTGGGGTCCTGTATCTGCTTCGAGGCACAAAGATGCTATCTCTTGGAAAGGCAGTCTTACTCTGGTGAGGGCAGATTGTGTTTTTTTGGAGACACCATGAATCCAACCCCGCTTCTCTTCTCTACTTAAGCTGTTGTGCAGGTAATCTGCCTGACCATTGGCTGTGTGGAACCTCTCCTCAAATTCCATGATCCTTGAGGGATCTGCAGACAGCTGAGCCTCTGGAGCTCAAAAAAGCTCAGGCTCTGTCCCAGTCCATTCCCCTGCCCCAGCCTTCAGAGCTGCAACACTGGCTGCCATCCAGAACACCCTTGGCTTGTGCATTAGAACGTGGTTGTGAATTTCATTCACTCTAAGAAGGAAAGAAACAAATCACAGAGCTTATTTTGTAAGCTGCGAAGGGTTATTCAGTGAAAAAGCAAATGTTTTTCCAGTGAAGAGTTAGGGTGAAGTAAGGGTCTTCGTGAATTACACCAAAGGTTACCATGAAAGCCAGATCCTGCTCCTGGCTCTGTGCTGCTTGGGCCAGATGCGCAAGTCTGGACACAGTGACAGTTACCTACTAAGTCTTCATCACCTTATCTGGTTTTGCAATAGATCAGTATTGTCGAAACATAGCAATGAGTTCCCAGTAGTTTTTAATTAAGCTGCGTCTTAATATTTGGATCTCCTGAGATATCTCTCCTGGAAAACTGAGTATTTTAGAAGCAGCTGAGTACTTTAGAAGTCCAGGTCTTTGGCCATCTGTCCACCAGCATTTTACTGTGTTCAGGCTAAATGGCAGCACAGTAGAATGGACAGAAATTGGCATCTGAAATTTATTTGACTTTATTGTATCATTCTTCAGCTGTCTGACATTGAGGTTATCTACTCTCATTTAGCCTCAGTTTCTTCATTTGTAAAATTCTTATCCTACTTAATTAATGTTTATTATTCAATACATAATCAAGAGAAGCTACTAAATATCACCATGAATATTGCAACAACTCCAAAATATAACTGAATATTGCAACAACTCCAAAATATAAAACAAATACTATTACAAACACTATTGATGTAGCAAAGGGTCTTTTGCAAAAAATAGAGAACTCACCTCAACAGTTGGAAACAGTATTTCTGGACAAAGATGAGTATTATGCAGAAAAAAATGCTGAAAATTAAAATTTGTGGGATTATAAATTAAAAGCAATTTAACAAGTTTAAGAGCACACTTGACAGCTATGAAGAGTCAATGAAAATGACAATAAATTAGAAGAAATTTTAAAAATGAGTGCTTGCCTAGTCTGCACAAGGCTCTGGGTTCAATTTACAATACTGTATGTAAAAAAGCAATAAATTATAAAAATAAAATTAAATGTAATAAAACTGAACATAATAGTTTCTGAAGTTTATAAAAATAAAAATTCATGGGAAAAAATAAGATTATAAAATAAAAAGAATAGGTTATCCAAAGATTGAGACAGTGTTTTATTGACATATGTATAATTGATCTAATGAAGTTACAGAAGACACTATCCAGAAATTCAGGATTCTGAGAGAACTTCTAGCAGGATAAGCAATGAGGCACTGATGCATTTCACGTACATGCATGGACATATGACAAACTTCTCTATTCAAACGCTGAAATCACATGAAAATGAAAACTAGAATATAAAAGGAAGGAGAGAAGGAAAAAAAAGATAACTCTGTTAAGTGCAGAAAATGGGGAAGTGAACTAATTTTCAGACATTTTGATAAGAACAAAAAACAGGGCTATATTGGGGAAGTAAACCACAGGTTTTCATTAAGTTAAAGCCGCACATAGGTGCACATTTTTGGTTATGAGTGTGCTCTTGACTTTATTCATAATTACCAAACACTGGAAGTAAACCAAATCTCACTCATCTGGTGAAGAGATGAATGAGTTGACACACCCATGCAAAGGAATACTACTGGACAAAACACAGGCATAGACTACTGACTTACTTGATACCCCAATGACCCTCAAGCACATTACAGCAGGATTATAGATGCATCATTGCAAATTCAGACTGAAAAAGCCAGAAACCAGGTCAGCAGTTGCCCTGGCTAAATTTTTAGGGAAAAGGTGTTTGTCCTGAGGTGCTGGGGCATACTTGTTAGTACTGACAAACCAAAGAAGCAGTTTTCATTGTGTGTGTATGTGTGTAAGTGCATCTAAAATTTAAATATTTTGTTTCCAAGCATTCTGGGATTTTTAAAAAAAGTTAAAAAAAAACAACTTATTTCTAGCTTAATGCCTCTCTTCAGAGAACATACCCCATGGGATCCCAAAACTTTGCAATTTATTGAAACTTTATGGTCCACCAGCTGGTCTGTTTGGTGAATGTCTCATTTGTGTTTCAAATAAATGTGTATTCCACATTTCTTAGATGCAGACCAAGAACAACAAGAGAACTGATGGCCAGTGTCCATTGTAATTGGTAAACACAGACTGTAACCTTGGCATTCCAGCCTCAACAGGCAGATCCTCCTTGCTTGGCCTGTTTCTTAATAACAAGGGCTGGCCTCAGCAGCACAGTATCAGACATTCAGTAAGAATTGGCTTTCTCTTCTATTCTTTATCCATTTTCCCACTCTCATCTCCTTTTTCATCTAATAATATCAAGCATAAGTTTCCTCAGAATCCAACATGTTCTAAAGGATGAAAGTACGGCAAATTAATGACTGCCAATTCATCTTGTAAGAAGACAGACATGACAAGACTTAGCTTACAGAGTGCCTTGCTTAAAGAAAAAGGTATAATTTTAGATTGTCCTAAATGCGCAGTCCAGCTGCATCATTTATCCTGCGTGTCACCTGGCATAAGGCATTCCGTTGTTCAGGGTGGCAGTATTCCCCTGTATAACCTGGACAACTCACTACAGCCTGGCTTTACAAGGTCACCATGAGCTTTCACAAGACACATCTCCATAGGAGTTTTTGTGGACTAGGCTGAAAACCAGGTATGAAGCTTCAATGCAGGCATGAAGCTTCAGATGAAAACTGCTTTGAAGATTAACTGAGTTTACAAAATGGCATGTCTATCAGGAGAGAGTAAGTATCCTCTCACAGAACATGCTAGAAGCCACAGGAACGGTGATGATGTGTCCCCATGGAGGTCGTTTTCATAAGTGTGCTGTCCCAACTTTTAAAACATTTGGGGTGGTATTTTAAGATAGGGTCCGAGAGAGCAGACTTCTGTGAGACCACATCCCCTTTTCTGGGAGGATTTCTTTAAATTAAAGAAATTTGAAATTTTTTCTGAGTAGAGATTAAAAAGAAATAATCTCAGACCTAGCAAGATCAGCTTGGGACTAGCCAAACTAATTTTTACATGACAAATGTGATTTTAGCTGCTATTATCTGCAAGTCTAATCTATACCTTGTCGCACGTTTATTTGTTGTCGTCGTTGTTGGCTTGTTGGTTGTTTTGAACAAGGTCTTCTAAGTAACCTAGGCTGGCTTTGTGCTCATTAAGTACTCCTGACTATCCTCAATCCTCCTGCTGTGGCTTCTTGATTGCTGAGATTATGGGTATATCTGCCACACCTGGATTTATGAACAATTCTTATCTCTCACTACTTAGGACATACAAAAAAGGCTTCTGAATTCTTATGGACGTTGCATTTTCTTTGGTTCACAGAAGCTTTGCTAAATTCTAGGCCAGATCTCCAGAACAACTCAGATAGCCTAATCTGAGAATACAGGTGTCGGTAAGAGGCGACCTAATGATGGGATTCACATTAAAGATATACATTAAACATCTGAGCCTGTGCATTTTTGTTGTTGTTGTTGTTGAATTTCTGCATACTGAATACACTTACTGGAGTTGAAGGAATATCCCTTAATATCCTTCTGAATGCCACTGTGCTAACTAGAAAAGGCAAGAGAATATTTAAAATGGACTCCAAAGCAGATCACCAGGTTCAAGTCTTCTTCTCAACTGTTTAGCCCTCTCTGCCCATTGCTTCCTTTGTTTACTGATGTTGGCAGTTCTAGCTGTTTATGGATATACTCTAAAAATTATATGCATTTTAATACCTAAAGCAGGAAGAACCCAATCCAGGACATAGAAAGCACTGGAAATCTTTGTTATCATGATATTTTTACACATATTAGAGTTTAACCTAAGGAGGGAAGAAGAATTTTTATTAAATAGATGTAGATACACTCAGAGAATGTGGGTGATGCATCCAAAACAAGCATCAGAGCTGGCGCCACAGTCACTGGCCAGCATGGTCTAATCCCTCATCATACCACAGTACCCACTGCTGCTCACAAACTTTACGAAGGAGGCTGTCAGGAAGAATGGGATACAGGATGGAATGGTACCTTCTCGTGTTAGCTCCCTGAGCAACTTGAGTTGTTACCTTTTTAGACTCGGTTTCTAGCAAGAATGAATGGATGGTGTTTGTGATCCTTCTTTAAAGTAAAGCTTACTTTTACTTCTTCCTTCCCGACCAGAGGGATTGTGAGCCCCTACCCCCAACCCCAGCTCTCTGTCCTTTCCCAAAGAAATAGGCACAACAAGAAAAAAAATTATAGCACTGTACCAAAAAAAATTATCATGGAGGCAAATAGCTGGTCTGCCTGGACTGCTCCTACAGACCGATGGCATGTGTGAAGAATCTGTGCAGTGACATTAGTGGGCTTGAGGTGTCTTGGATTTCTTATTACCTGGTTGTTTCTGCCTCTACATATCTTTCTCTTGCTCCAGCAAACAGCTTTCTTGACTCATCCCAGTACTAACTAATTAGTTTGAATTTACTAGGTAACTTTCTTAACGATACTTCATTTGTCTCTTTTACATGCTTGTTTGTTTATTGTGTACATATGGCTGTCAGAGGACAACCTGTATAAGTCAGTTCTTTCCTTCTGTTATTTGAGTCCCTGGGTTCAAACTCAGGTCACAGGTTTGGCAGCAAGTTCCCTTACCCACTGAGTGATCTTGCCAGCCCTGGATCCTTTTTGTAAAGATTTAGGAGTTACTCATCTCTGGCAACCACTATATCCAAAGCTGTTGGAGTCAAACAGTTTAGAGAGATAAACTTGGTACTCATGTATACATGCACGATGTCGTTTTCATGTTGCCAGTTGCATGTTAGCACCAAGATCTGGCTGCTTCCCCTTGCTTCCCATAAAATTCTGGAGTTTCCTTCCATTGCCAAGCAGTGATCACAGAGGAAGCTCGAGTTCGAGGGCAGGAGAGGGACTGTTAGCTTATGCTAATGTTTGGGTATTTCCTTCTCAGTAGAACTAAAGGATGTCAAGTGCTAGTGTCACAACCCAAGAGAGACTTTCACCCTCTGCGCCAGCAGCAGGAAAGGATGAGAATGTGCCTGAGTATTTGTAGGGAGAGGGCTGGGCCCTTCTGTAGTGCTTTTCACGAGAGGGAATGGTAGTTAAGAAGAGAGAATATTGTAGAGAAATTATGCACTCTGAATTCTCAGTCTGAAGTTGCTCATCTGTGCCAAGGTGGATAGGCCCTCTATATTTAGGGCAAGCGAGTGTTTTAGCTTCTGAAGCAATCATTTCTGAGAATACAAGGGGGTTCTGTTATTAACTGTTCTCTGTTTTTCTCTACACATGACCCCCATCACCCTTCCCCATCCTTTCTTATACCCCAAGCATCTGGCTTGAATTGTAAGTCCAGGAACGCTATCTCTGTGGAGGTTTAGTACAGCTGGCTGAGTACTGGGTATTTTGGGAAGGGGTAACAGACCAGCTGTAACGCCAGGATATTTATAGCCCATATTTGCCCATGACCTTTCCAAGCAAAGTTAGGCACCCATAGTGACCACATTTCCTCTGAAGCACTTGGAATGTTGGCAGGCAGACCAGGCGATTTCCATGCACCACTTGCATGGTCTTTAGTGGGGAGGAGGGACCAGTACAGAGCAAAGGAATGCAGAAGACCATCAGAGATTTTCTGGTCGTTGCTGAAAACAGAAGGCCCCACTTGGGTTACTGTAGCTCCAAGCCACATTTTAGACATGCTACGCATAGCACTTCCCTGGGGACCAGGAGTCTACTGTTACCAGAGTTCAGCAGCCTGGCCAGGAAAACCAACACCCCACTGCTAAAGGTTAAGAGTTTATCCAACTAATTTTTTAAGAGCAATTTTGGCTTTTCCTTTGGGTCTACAATGAGACTTGAGACAAGCTCTCTCCATTGACCTCAGCTATTAGGGTCTTGAGTGTGGGAGTGTATGTGAGTCAAACAAAAACACCAGAAACAAATGCTTCTCAGAGAGTCAGTCATATCTACATGAGCCAAGTTTTTAATCACTTAATATGACCATAGGTGTTAGATTGAAAGACCAGAAGTCCCAATCAGTTACTACCCAGTATTGCAATGTAGTCAATTCCAGTAACGTTCACCCATGGCATGACAGTTCTTTCCTGTTGTATGTACATGACCATCTACTTTTTATCAGTGTAACTAAGACAAATTTCCTGAACTCCCAACAGAAAATGTAAATAATGAAAGCTTATTTTTTTTTCCTTGGGGAAGCTAAGAGAACAAATGTGATTAGGAAAAAATGACATCCATCTAACCATAACACAATGTTCACAGAGACAAAAGCAGAGAGAACATAGGGACTGGAATCCAGTGGTGTTATTTGAGTCCTATGTGTGTAGTCATACATGATCTATTAATATAATAATGGTCAATTCAGTACTGAACATATTCCCTTTTCTCTTTTAACACTTTCCTGTTAATTGTTGAAGTTTTAAAAAAATATTTTTAATGTATATATTCACTTTACATTCCAATGGTAGGTAGGTCCTTCTCTCTTCTCTTCCTGGCCCCTCCCTACCATTCTCTTTTCCCCATACCTACCCCCTTACCCTCTCCTCAGAAAAGGGGAGCCCCCCACCAGCCCACCCCAGAACATCAAGTCTTACCAGGACTGAGCTCATCCTCATCCACTGAGGCCAGGCAAGGCAGCCTAGTTAGGAGTGATCAAAAGCAGGCAACAGAGTCCACATCATAGACATCACCTGCTCAACTTACTAGGGAACTCACACAAAGACCAAACTGCCCATCAGTTACATATGTATAGGGGTCCTAGTCCATTCCATGCATGCTCTTTGGTTGGTGCTTCCATCTCTCTAAGCCCCCATGGGTCTAAGTTAGTTGACTCTGTTGGCCTTCTTGTGGCATTCTTGTCCCCTTGGGTCCTTCTATCCTTAGTGCTCACTTGTCCACAGGACACCCAGAGCTCAGCTTAATGCTTAGCTGAGTCCAGCATCTGATTCAACCAGCTTCTGGGTGAGGCCTCTCAGAGGATGGTTATGATAGATTCCTGTCTCTAACCATAACAGAGCATCCTTAATGGTGTCAGGGGTTGGCTCTCTCTCATGGGGTGGGTCTCCGGTTGGGCCAGGACTTGGCTGGACATTCCCTTGGTCTCTATCTTTATCTCTTCACATCTTGTAGGAAGGGTACATTTTGGGTCAAGGGTTTTGTAGGTGGATTGGTGTTTTCCTCCTACCACTATAAGTCCTGTCTGGCTAGAAGATGGCCTCCTCAGTCTCCATATCCCCGCTGCTAGGAGGCTCAGCTAGAGTCATCTATATCCTCCCTGTACCCTACCCTTTGATAGGTCTCCAGCTTATTTCAAGGATGCCTCTGCCCTTTGTTTCCCTTTTTCTTCAAGCTCCCTCCCCTTCTCATTCTCCACACATCATTTCCCTCCCCACAATCTCTCCTTCTCAGTAGATGCTCCGCCACACCACAGGGACACTTGCTCAATTATCTTTATAGCGGCTTTCTTCAAAATAGCCAGAAACTGGAAACAACCTAAAAGTCCCTCAACTGAAGAGTGGATAAAGAAAATGTAGTACATTTACATAATGGAATACTACTCAACTATTAAAAACAAGGACATCACGGAATTTGCAGGCAAATGGGTAGAACTAGGGAGGATCATCCTGAGTGAAGTAACCCAAACCTAGAAAGACACACACAGTATGTACTCACTTATAAGGGACATTAGCCATTCATTACAGGCTAACCATTCTAAAATCCACAGACCCAAAGAAGATAACAAGGAGGACCAAAGGGAGGTCCTCCTTGAATCTCACTCAGATGGGGAAATCCTGTTAATTTTTTTTTCTGTCACTTTACCACCTGTGTTGATATAGAAAGACAGTGATATGTCCAAGATGATGAAATAGTACTTATACTAAAGTCTTGCATTCTCAATACTCCTCTGTCTCTCTATCTCTTGCATGTGTGTGTATGTGTTACTATTTTTAAGAATGAAAGTACAAATGACAGTCTATCACCTGACTCAAGTTTCACCACCTGTGCTGACATCTGAACTGGAGAGCACACTTGAGAGAAGCTGCATAATTAGAATATGTTGGCACATCCCTTCACAAGTCTTCTCAGAACTGAAGAGAAGGAAGCAACAGGCAAAGAAAGATAACTTTGTTCTATTTCAAATATAAATTCAGATATTTTGTATACTGACAAACAATTCAATCTGTTCAGTTGGACAAAAAGAGAACCCAGGAACCGCGTACATTCTTTAAGCTCTAAAGCTGGCATAATAGGTTATTATATCCCATTCATCTCCAAGGACAGACTTAAGGATAAAAGTAGGAAAATAACAGGTGGCATATTTAGAGCCAATATAAAGACCACAGTTTTCAGTACTGTTTTCAGTACTGTGATAGCATTTATCAGATCTGATTCCACTCCTACTACCTTCTCCATTAGTTCTATTGACGTTTTGATTGTTCATTCGATTTACCTCCCTCCCTCAATACTTTCTTCTGAAACACACACATACATGCATACATACATACATACATACATACACACATACATACATACATACATACACATATACATATATATACAATTGCTATACACACATATTGATATACATTTGTATATGCATATACATATATACACACATGTATACACATACGTGTTTGTAAACATATAGAGAATTTTATTTTTCTTTTAGAGAGTAGAAGATGCTGCAACAGGTATATAGCTTAGGGGTTGACCTAACTGTGGCAATGGGGAATGCAGAAATGACAAAGAAAATCTGGGGTCAGGTGAATTGTACTCTGATGAAGATGTACTACCGGCAGCCCAGAAACTCAGCATGCTATTTTATACATCTGAACCAAGGAAGTGAGCTGCTAGCATACAGGTATACAAAGAGGCCAGGTCTCTGTCGGGAGGGAGTCTTTGGCTATAAGAATTCAGGAGGAATAAGTCATCATAAGTATTTTTTATTTTATTTTATTTTTTTATTAATTACAGTTTATTCACTTTGTATCCCTCCACAAGCCCCTCCCTCCACCCCTCCCGGTCCCACCCTCCCTCCCCCTTCTTCACGCATGCTCCTCCCCAAGTCCACTGATAGGGGAGGTCCTCTTCTCCTTCCTTCTGATCTTAGTCTATCAGATCACATCAGGAGTGTCTGCATTGTCATCTTCTGTGGCCTGGTAAGGCTGCTCCTCCCTCAGGGGGAGGTGATCAAAGAGCAGGACAATCAGATTATGTCAGAGACAGTCCCTCTTCCCATTACTATGGAACCCAGTTGGACACTAAACTGCCATGGGCTACATCAGTGCAACAGGAAACAACCTAGGAACCTGCCACAGAGGGCCTCTGAAAGGCTCTGCCCTGCAGCCTATCAAAGCAGACACTGAGACTTATGGCCAACTATTAGGCAGAGTGCATGGAATCTTTATGTAAGAAGTGGGAAGTAGTAAGATCTGGAGAGGACAGGAACTCCACAAGGAGAGCAAGGGAACCAGAAAATTTGAACACAGAGGTCTTCCCAGAGACTGATACTCCAACCAATACCAGGCATGGAGAGGGCCTAGAACCCCTGCACAGATATAGCCCATGGCAGTTTAGTGTCCAAGTGGGTTCCATAGTAATGGGAAGAGGGACTGCCTCTGACATAATCTCTTTGATCACCTCCCCCTGAGGGAGGAGCAGCCTTACCAGGCCACAGAAGATGACAATGCAGCCACTCCTGATGTGATCTGATAGACTAAGATCAGAAGGAAGGGGAGGAGGACCTCCCCTATCAGTGGACTTGGGGAAAGGCATGTGTGAAGAAGGGGGAGGGAGGTTGAGCCTGGTGGGGGGGAAAGAGGGAGGGGTTTATGGGGGGATACAAAATGAATAAAGTGTAATTCATAAAAAAAAAAAAAGCAGGCCAAATAAGCAATAAGTTTCAAACCAGTAAGTAGCATTCCTCCATGGCCTCTGCTTTAGTTCTTGTCTCCAGGTTCATGTCCTAACTTCCTTTCATGAGGGTCTGTGATTGGAACATACAAACCAAATAAAATATTTCCTCCCCCCCCCAAAAAAAAAGCGTTTTTTTTTTTTTTTCTTTTCAATCTATGGTCAACTATGAGAATGAGGTTTCTATTGCAGAGGTGTTATAATTACCTGTGCTTCCCCATTCATCTTGATCTTTCCCAATGGCTTTAAAATGTGTTCACATTTTCAGTAAAATTCTCAACCACCTTTTTAAAGAACTTTCTGCAAGTGTTCTGTCTTAATGGTTTGCTTATTATTGCTTTTATTATATTTCAATTTTCTGAATGATATAAGAGCATTATGTATTTGTTGACCATTTGATATACACCTGTGTAGCCAATTCTATCATCTTATAACCATTTATTTCTGCATATTTTTAGCATTGGTCAAATAATGAATGTTTTTAAAATAAATTATTCCTTCGTTCTCTAATGGTAATGGGCTGTCCAGGCTTGACAATCTCTTTAACAAACACTTGTGAAGCTGAGGCAGGCAGATTACATTTGAGGCCAGTCTGGGCGGCTATCTAGTATAAAGCACTAATTGTACTCAATGGATATATATATGTGTGTGTGTGTGTGTGTGTGTGTGTGTGTGTGTGTGTGACATGAAGTTAAAAGGGAGATGAGGGGATTAAGGAAAGTTTTAAGGAGAAGGCAGGGGTAGACATGACCAAGATGTGCTGTACATGTGTATGAAATTTTCAAAGAAATAATAAATAAAAAGCTCAAATTATTTTTAAAATTTCCCCATCTTTCATTTTTACTTTCTCCCCAAATTCCAATTTTGTTCCTTATCATATACTTTGTTTATTCCATCCCCATCTCTTACTTTTCTGTTTACAATTCTTCCCTGGGCTATGTCTAAATTTCATCTTTTCTGAAAGCCACATTTTATTCTTGTTGATTCTTCCTATTTAAAATTTTTTATTACATTTTTTTTATTACCAGCACTTTCCTCCTCCCTTTCATTAAGTTTATTTATCACGTGGAATTCTCATATTGAACACCAACGTGAAAATATGCATACATATATCTAATTTACACACTGGCTCATTTAGAAAACAATATGGCACGTATAAAAGGCCAAGGTTTTCCTATAAATTTGACTTTGAGTTCCATTTGCTTTACTAGCTGTTAACCCTTTTATAGTGCTCTCTTATTCTTATTATGGTTTCTTCTTTGACCTAAAAGTGACATAGCTTAATATTTCCAGACATTATCATTTTTTAATATATCTATTGATTTTTAGCACAGTGACAAAAAGATCTGATAACAGAATTTAAATAATATCATCCTTTGATATTTGTTGGTCTCCAATGCTGACCTAGCTCGGGATTAGTTTTTTTTATTATTATTAATGTGTATGAATAAAACATATACATGTGTTACTGAGTCATTGGTTCCAATTGTCTCTGTGTGGATATTTAATTAAAATTTAAATGCAATTGTAAAACAACAATTTGTTAATTCTTTGAGAATTTTGTAGAATGTATTTTGATCATGTTCATAAAATCCCCAAATTCTCCCAGATTCACCTCACCCAACTTTCTGTTTTTATTTTTGTCTTTTGTTGCTGTTATTATTGTTGTTTTTAACACTCACAAAGTTCAACCTCTGCTGTCCAAATAATATTGAATGTGGTGCTTGCCCTGAAGCATGGCTGATCTACCAGCAGCAGTCACATCCTTGAAGAAAGCTAACTTAAAGGAATCTGAAGCTGTCTCTCCCAGGAACGAGAGATGCTAATAGCTCCCGAGCCAGGGGTGAGACTCTGTTCTCCCTTCCCCCTTCCGTGCTGGGATCATGTTTGGCATGTACTCGCACAGGTCTTGTGTTTGCTGGCACAATCACTGCGAGTTCATGCGTGCAACTCATCTGCCAACCTCTGGCTCTTACAGCTGCCGCCTCAAGTTCTGGGAAGAGGGCCACTGAGCCTTAAGGGAATGGGTTTGATATGTACATCCCACCTTGGGTTGGAGCACTCGCAGAGTCTCTTTTTCTCAACATCTTGATCAGTTGAGGGCCTTGTGTCAATTGCCATCTACTGCAAGAAGAAGCTTCTCTGATGAGGGTTGAGGTGTACCAATCTGAGTACACAGTAAGTCATTAGCAGCCATTTAAATACTGTGTCCATTTAGCAGAATAGTAATAATGGTTTTCCCCCAAAGCCATGACGTATGTAGCCACAGGTTTGTTACCATAAAAGTGCCATGTATGGGTTCCACTGTGTGGAGCCTGCCTTAGAGTCAATCAGAAAATAGTTGCTTCCTCCAATAACATTCATGCTGTTACTGAACTGGCAGGAATACCTTGCCAGGCAGTCATTCTTGTAGGTAGGAGGGTTCAAAACTGAATAAAATATTATTTTTCATCTAATATCTGATGCTATGTAACTTAGGATTCTTTTATACACAACCATTCATTCATTTATTTATTCATTCATTCATTCATTGCAGTCTTCTATCACATACTATCAAAAGAACCTGAAAGAAGATTAGAGTTCAGAGATGATCTCTCTTTTCAGCTTAGAAAAGAGGTTAGTTTTATTTTAACTCTTTTGCTTCTATCTGCTTATTCTCATTCTCTCTATTTTTGTCTTATTCTTGTTGTTTTACACTACTTACTTAAATACTCAGGGTCAAATTTCTTTAGTTCTAATAAGACGCATTGATGTGACTTTGATGGTAGAACAGCTCCAGGTGATAACGTTAAATTTGCAGCATGCTCACTTTTGTTATTCACCATTTCTTCTCTTTCTTAAAAGAATAATTCAGAACCTTCATATGCAAACATATTTTCTAATGAGACTCAACATCTCTTTACATCATAGGACCATGGGAGAATACCTTACTTGACCATTGGGTATAGTACTTTGAAAATAAATGGAAATAAAGTTTGTTGAACAGAACAGTCTGCTGGTATTTTCCTTACACATTCCCAGATAGTCTTAATCTAGTGATTAAATCTTGCTTCCCCTGAACAAGTCCCTCAGACTTGTCCTTATCTCTGTGTATCTCTCTATTCTAGATGATTTATTTCAAGTCCCCCTTTTGCATAGAAAATGTGTCCATCTCTTGGGATCAGTTTATCATAATTATTTTTCCCTCTTGAAGTCTTTCCTTGTTATCTCAGTTGAACAAGATCTTCATCATCTATGAAAAAAATTATTAATCACTCAGTTCTTTTCTGGTTGTCCTATTGTATAGTTTTTGACTTGGTAACTTTTCATCCTATGCAGAGCACAATAAAGTGGAAAGTATGGAAGATGGTACATTACAGACCTTCAGATATTTGGTGAGCTAGACTCAATTACATCCAGTTTCTAAAATAGAAAATCTTTGTTCTTAAGTGTGAATAAATTCCCTACAGTGGACTGTCTGGAATATAGGCCCTGAACTTTTGTCAATTTTTGTGAGCTAAATTGGATTAATACAAAATTGTTCTTCGCACAAGTGGAAACGGTTGCTAATAATGAATAGAATTACTGGTCAAAGAGAAATTGATGCCACCTGTTCCAAGTTACCCTTCTGCCTTCTCCTTTGCCTTTTTCTGGGTTTTAGAAACTCCCCCGTGTCTCTGCTTTCTCTACCAGTAAGCCTTCCCCAGAGACAGTCAATTTTTAGGGCAATTTTCCAAGACCATTTGCAAAATTGGCTGGGGCTTCAGCTGTAACAAGAAAGGGCATTTATTCTGGGATCTCAAAATGGAGTTGGAAAGAGACATTGCTGAAGTGGTTTCATAAATAGATCCTATATGCATCAGTCTTATTTCTTCGTGTATAAATGTTAAACCTAATATGTTCAGTTGAAGGAATATGTATTTATACATGTGTATATGTACACTCTGAGCTGAGTGTTGTTTGCATTCGTTTCTGCAGATATTTTGACACTTTTATGTAGAAGCTATGTTTACATTTAGTGCCATGTTCTCACAGGCACATCTGTAGATGCAGTTATTTGAATTCTAGTGCTAGATCACGTGCCCAAACCAAACTCCCCTGCATTCTATAACCTTGCAGTACAGCTAAATTCGTAGCTATACAATTAAAACATTGAGAAGTGTTATTCTGTGCAGGTATATATTAAGCTTAGCGTCAGTACATTTTATTTCCTTTTTCAAGAATTTTAAGTCTATTTTTATGTTATACAATTTATATTATTAAATCATGTTTGTCTGCCTGCTTGTATGTCTGTGTGTCTGTCTGCATGTATGTGTGTATCACATACCCACCTAGTTCATTCAGAAGCCTGAAAAGGGCTTCTGAGCCGCTGCTAGGATTCCAGTTGTCATGTATGTGTTGGGAGCTTGGTCCTCTGAAAAAGCAATAAGCTCTTAACTTCTGAGCCATCTTTCTTATGTCCATGATCAAGAACTTTTGACAAGGTTTGGTTAATTTATTTGATATATTAGAAAATAAGCCTGGTTATCGTGGGTCTCAAAGAATATTATCTTCACTCTAAGACTTTAAGGGTTAGGCTTAGAATCGAGTTGAACTAATTTAATGGCTGACCATATCCTGTTCAGCCCAGAGTAAGACATGAGATAGAGACAGAGACAGAAGAAAGACAGACACACAAACACACACACACACACACACACACACACACACACACACACAGAGAGAGAGAGAGAGAGAGAGAGAGAGAGAGAGAGAGAGAGAGAAGAGAGAGAGAGAGAGAGAAAGGGGAGAATAGAATATTCTCAAAGTAAACTCATTTGTCTTGGATTTGTCGTAAGATCTCTCTTTTTCTGAGTAACAAAAGAAAAACATATCCTTTCTTGCTGCATCTGTGCATTGGCCTTCCTGCTGCATTCATGAAGAATCCACCCTGACTCTGTCCTAGGCATAAACATCAAACATTTGACACGTACAGTATTTCTCAATCTTGATTTCATATTATACACCTTTCACCAAGGGTATCACTTTGTTGCCTTGATCTTTATGTGGTACCAGCTTCTTTCCTGGCACAATTCTTCTAGTAATTCTTTTTGGAAATAATGTATTATAATAAATGTATTGTTCCCAAACGATGCTATTATCTACATTATCACCTTTGTTTTAAAATTTTCAAATAATAAATAAAGTAACAAAGGTAGAGTGTGACAAAGAATTTCTCTTTGGGTGAGCCAGAAATTCTGAAACAACTCAATAACCTTGACCATGGGTCAACACTGAGATCATAGCTAAGTCAACAATCATGGTTAAAGCAAGGATCCCAACAGGCAAACCTATATTAGCTCATGGGGTCTGAATACAATTTTTTGGAGGGCATGGGAAAGGTCCCATTTTATAGTCCTGGCTGGCCTAGAAATCACTCTGAAGAACAGGTTGGCCTCAAACACCCAGAGATTCACTTGCCCCTGTCCTGCAAACTGGGTTAAAGGTTGCCCTTCTAGTTCTTGCAACTGAAGACTAGTTTTTAAACAAGCCTGAGGGCTTGGATTTGGGGAACCGGAACTGCTCCATTTGCCTATGCTCTTCTGAGTCTCTCCTCCATAAGGAATATAAAACAAAACAAGAACCAAGCTCATGTTTAGCAAAAGCTAGGCAATGCTTAAAAAGTCCTCCTCACTTAAACTGCACACTTTCTTTGTGGAAATATTCCTTATTCCGTGCCACATAAATGACCTCCTATTTCCTTCTCTCTGCTAAATCCTACATTGGGACCACTCCCTTCAATTTTACTCAGTAACAGGTAAAGCCAGAGCTCAGGCTGTGGTAGGACCTGTGAGGGATTTGCTGTGGCAAGAGGACCTGTGTGGGCCATGGTGTGACTGGGCCTGTGAAGAAGATGGTGTGGCGAGGCCTGTGAAAGGCACAATATGCTGGGACCTTTGAGGTCTACTTTCTGAGTTAACAGGGAAAAAGATTTCTTTAGCCTTTGTTTTTGAGACCTAATACAGTTTTACGATGTACTGGAAAACATGGCTTCAAGACTCTTCTGTCTTAGCAGCAGGCTAATGTCCATTCTTCCTAGGGGAAGGAAAAAATGCTAGTAAAGACCTTCTGGCATAAGTGTGTTTAGTTGAGACCCTTGAAGAGCAGAATTGTTGAGCATATCCTCATCTCCAAGATCAGGTATGAGTATGAGGAAAATAGTGTAAGCCTTTCTCTCCTCTGAGAAAGACAGTGATGATTCTAGGTTCAGGGAAATATTAGCACTGTAGTCACTGAAGAGTGTTCTGGCTGGAGGATATTGGATTAAGACCTAGAGTTGTTCAGTGGTTGAGATGCCAGTGACTTCAGTTCTAAAAAGTTGGGTGCAGAAGATTCTATAATAATCAATAGAGTGAATATAGGAAGTATTGAAAATGTAGTGAATCTGGAGTTTACAAAAAGATCCATTTCATTGCTCTTAAGGTAGCATTAAAGCAACTCACCTGAAGCTTTGTTATGTTTCGGTTTCTTTTTTCCGTAATTGAGGAGAGCCAATTCTGTCATTGGTAAAAAGCCTTGAATGAAATCATAGCTCCTGCTAACCTGTCCACACCATCATGATCAAGCTGGCCAGCAGGCAACATTCTTCATGAGTACCCATAATCAGGAGTTCGAGGAAAGATGCATTCCTTCATTTTCCTGGTACTTCTAAGATTTAGATGAATTATTATTATTTTTTTTAATCTCCCTGGCCCTGTGCTCCTGAACCGGGATTGCTGAAGAATAGGGCTTAGCTAAAAATCCAATAATCTGAGTGACATTAGGCCACTGCCACAGCAGAGGCTCCATTCCCAGTAACCCTTTAGGGTGGCTCACCTATTCTTTCTCCCTGTCTTTCTCTATTGAGGTTGTCCCTTCCCGTAACTTGTGCTGAGTTGCCTCATGGAGATTTCCCTGTACTTTACTCAGCAACAACCTATCTACTAGATATACAATGTGGATTTCTCTTTGGTATTCCTGGTGAAAAATAATAAAGAACAAATGTGGCTATGTTTGACCTAGGTTAAAAGTATACACTAGATTAGAAGACTCTGCCTATAGCTCTGCTTAAAAACAGAGGGACTTGTCATAGGTGCTTCACATTTAGCATTTTCATCCTGGGACAATGACACAACTCTATCCCCATCTTAGGATCCTCTGGCATAAATGTGTTAAGCTGAGACCCTGAACAAAATAGACAAGCAGTAAAGGATTCTAAACCACTGATTTGCTGGGACTGTTCCTTGGGAAACTATGAAGGCAGGGATGCTGGGGCCCTGAGAACATAGTCAAGGAATGTGCCAAGAGTGGCAAAACTCCAGACATTGGTGCTCATATCCTGGCAAGATTCCCATTGAGGAATAGGTTGAAAGTTTGGGAAAAAAACTTGGTTTCTGGAAGGTCAAAGGAAAAATACCAATTTCCAGAGCAGGGCTTCAAATTTTATAAGAACAATAGAATTCGTCTGGAGAGCAGAGGCTGAGGCAATTCTTCAGGTGGGACTAACATGGTAGATTGTTGGCTCATAGCACTAGCTCAACAGAGGAAAATATAGTTCTGACACAAGTAGTCTGTATTAGTCATACTATTCCATCTGGCTCAAGACAAAGTTGGGCTAACTTTATCAGAAGAGATATTAATGCATTTTCTTAGAATAGTTAGTCTTCCAGTGTATTGGTTCCAAAAGATTCCATACTAACTACACCCCAACCCTCCCTTTCTGAGAATCTCGAGGACCACATGCAAATATCCTCAAGGCATATAACCAAGTAGTTTCTATATTCAACTAGTCATGTTAATACCTACCAGTTTAGCTCTGTATTAAAACAGAAACTTTGACCAAACTGCTGCCATTTCTATAATCAAGTTTATTTGCTTATTTATTTTCCTCTAGAAGAAATAAAGAGCAAGCATTAGAGGAAGCTAAGATGAATGATTTTCCTCTGCACATTCCTTCACTAGCACCAACACCCCCACTCACAGTTTCACCTTGTACAATGGTCATAAAGTCAGAGAGTCCCAAACCACCATGAAAAAGATCGTTCATTTCCTATCAAACCAAGATTCTATTGACACTCAGATCCTTAGACTCATCCCTGAATTACTACCTTTGAACTGAGGACTTTTTAGACAACCTGGAGATTTCCTGGGGTTTTTCATCCCTTTTTAAAAAAACATCGATTTTGTAATTTTAAACTAGGTTTGTGTCTGTGATCTTTGTTTGGCATCTGTAAAAAATCTTTTATTTCCCACAAGTTTGACAGCAGCTGAGTATTGGAGATACAAAGGGATCAGGGTTGAAGGCCTGAAGGAAAGTTAGCCTGGAGTTTATATCAGAAACAAGGGGCAAATATTTAAAGTGTTACAAGGCTCAGGAACCAGATGGAATTTGGGTGATTGTATCTTGTGGAAAGTACAGAACAAAGGAATCACAGAGTAGGAGCTAACAGGCTCATCTCTCATGCTCTCTTTTTCTTCATGGCTTACAAGATAATTAACAATATCTGCCTCACTGGATGTAATAATAAAAGGAGGTGATGTGAAGGGCTAGGGTTGTAGCTCAGTTGTGGAGTGCTTGCCTAGCATGTGTGAAATTGGGTATTTGATCCCAGTACTGCCTTTTTTTAAAAAAAGGTGTGATTGTGCATGCCTGCAATCCTACAACTTGAGAGGTAGAGAAGGATGATCACAAGTTCACAATCATCCTTGGCTACATGGTGAGTTTGAGGCCAGCCTCGTCTACATGTGACCATTGAAAGGAGGCTACAGGAGTATGCCACAGCAGCGGTTTAAATGACATTTATTACAAATAAAGCTGCTACAAACATGGTTGAACAAATGCCCTTGCTGTGCGCTTGAGCAAATTTAGCAGTGGTATAGCTGCGTCTTGAGGAAGTACTATTCCTAATTGTCCGAGAAAGCGCCAGATTGACTTCCAAAGTGGTTGTACCAGTTTACATTCCCACCAGCAATGGAGAAGGGTTCCCCTTTCTCCACAACCTCTCCAGCATGTGTTGTCATTTGAGATTTTATTTTACCCATTTTGATGGGTGTAAGGTGAAATCTCAGGGTCGTTTTGATTTGAATCTCCCTGATGGCTAAGGATGTTGAGCATCTTTTTCAGTGTTTCTCTGCCATTCTATAGTCCTCTACAGAGAATTCTCTGTTTAGCTCCATATCCCATTTTTTAATTGGATTACTTGATTTATTGCTTTTTAACTTCTTTAGTTCTTTATATATTCTGGATATCAGCCCTCTGTCAGATATAGGGTTGGTGAAGATCCTTTCCCAGTTTGTAGGCTGTCGTTTTGTTCTGACGGCAGTGTTTTTTGCTTTACAGAAGCTTTCCAGTTTCATAAGGTCCAATTTATTGATTGTTGCTCTTAGAGCCTGTGCTGTTGGTGTTCTGTTCAGGAAGTTGTCTCCTGTGCCAATGAGTTCTGGGGTCTTCTCCACTTTTTCTTCTAACCGATTTAATGTGTCTGGTTTTATGTTGAGGTCTTTGATCCACCTGGACTTTAGTTTTGTGCAGGGTGATAAATATAGATCTATTTTCATTTTTCTGCATGTAGACATCCAGTTGGACAAGCACCATTTGTTGAAGATGCTGTCTTTTTTCCACTGAATGATTTTTGCCTCTTTGTCAAAAATCAAGTATTCATAGGTGTGTGGGTTTATTTCTGGGTCTTCTATTTGGTTCCATTGATCCTCCTTTCTGTTTCTATGCCAATACCATGCAGTTTTTATTACTATTGCTCTGTAGTACAGCTTAAGATCGGGGATAATGAAATCTATACACCTAAAGAAGATAAACAAGAAGGAGGACACGGGGTAAGATGTTCAACCCTCACTTAGAAAGACAAATGGGATGTGCATTGGACGTGGGAGAAAATAAGTAACAGAACAGGAGCCTACTGCAGAGGGCCTCTGAAAGACTCTACCTAGCAGTGTCTCAAAGCAGATACTAAGACTCATAACCAAACCTTCGGCAGAGTGCAGGGAATCATATGAAAGAAGGGAGAGTTAGTATGAGGTGGAAAGAGTAGGAACTCCACAAGGACCAAATGTATCTGGGCACAGGGGTCTTTTCTGAGACTGACACTTCACTAAGGACCATATATAGATATAAACTAGAACCTCTGCTCAGATGTAGCCCGTGGTAGCTCAGTAACCAATTGGTTTCCCATAGTAAGGGGAACAGGGACAATTTCTGACAGGAACTCAATGGCAGGCTCTTTGACCTCCCCACCCCGCAAGGGAGGAGCAGTCCTGCTAGGCCACAGAGGAGGACTTTGCAGCCAGTCCCAAAGATACCTGATAAAACAGGGTCAGATGAAAGGGGAGGAGGTCCTTCCCAAGTAGTGGACTTGGAAAGGGGCAGGGAGGGTGGGGTTGGGAGGGAATAAGGGAGCTGGATATAGCTGGAATACAGAGTTAATAAAATGTAACTAATAATAAAAATACAAAAATAAATGACATTTATATTTGACTTTAAAATATATTCTTGAATGAAAATCTAAATACATTAACTAGCCTAAGATTATAATTTATAATCAAGAAAGCCACAGCAGAATATCATTGTCCCCTTTAAACCTTTATTCTTGCCTCTTATCCAAAGAAAGTCAACGAATGCTGGCTACCAAAGCATGGTAGGGATTAACGTGAGATAGAAAATCACTCTTCCAATTCCTATTCCCTCTCTCTTTCTCAGCAGCACCGATGGCTGATGTTCCTACCATATTCCTTAGACATTGGTTTTTCCTACCAACTCTTAGCCTCAGATGTGACAGTGAGGTCAGACTTGTCCCCACCCCCAAAGGGTGAACTACAAGCATTGAAAACACAGTGTTCATTGAAACAGTCTTCAATAAATGAGAAGTGGAAATTATTGGAAAGGTAGTTACTCTAATGGAACACCATGACCATGTGTTCGTCCATGACTATATAGTCTCACTTCTCTTCCTTCCATGTTCCCTCACTGTTCTAGGTAGTATGTTCCAAAAAAACTTTGACATTCGCAGCCTTCACACAGTGTCTATTCTGTGAGACTCAGTCTGAGATTTTATCTCTCTTGGCTTGTTGGTCGCCTCAAAGAAGACTCAGAGGATATTGTTAGACATGGAGGTGATGTATCCTACTAAGCCCAAAATAGCCTCTGGATCTGCGAGCTATTTATCAGAGTAGTAAGAAACAAGGATGCAATATTATAAGAATACACACTGTACACACAGAAAAGGCAAGCATGAAATTTATTGGTGATTAGCAGTCTCATATAGCATATTTAGATAAATGCACACAAAGGCACATATTATTTCTCCTTACTTAGTTTTTGTTTGTGATTTTAGAAGATAAAATTAAACACAATGATTAGCTCAGTAAGTTTTGGCAAATAGAAGCTAGATGTTAACCACTGAAAGTCCAAGTCTGAAATCATGTTCAGAGCTGTGTATCTAAAAAAGACAATTATGAAAGGTAATAGCGCTGGAAATTTGGCTCTAGGCTTTACTGAGAATAAAACATAGAGGTAAATGTTTTCTTTAAATCCTATAAAATCAAAGGCACACTTTTATAATCCCATGCATTACCTGTGTGAATGTATATCATTTATAATAATTTCAATCAGTTACATTTCTGGCTCACTTTTTGCTTTTCTTTACAATATCTTCATTTTCGTTTGCAACTTCCTATTTTTAGGGTGAGTTCCTCCCTTCTCCACTGTGTAAACAAAGATTTCAATTCAGACTTTTTTGATTGTTTTCATAGTTATCAGGAGTGTACATATATATATATATATATGTATATATTTACCAAGAGTGTACATATATATAGTTACCAAGAGTATACATACACACACACACACACACACACACATGTGTACACTCAACCCACCACCACCACCACCACACACAATCACAATGGCTTTGACCATGTTGAATTGAACATCTTTCCTGTAGTTTTTATCCACTACACTAACAGGAAAAGAAATTGGTAGATAATGGTCCCTCTAAATAAATCCTAATTACTTAAAACTTGGTTTAATATTTCCTTTACCTGTGCCAAACTCTAGGCTTAAATAGTCATTACTAACAGGTTTGGGGAAGATGTATCAATCATCAAAGTTAGTAAATTATAGAATAGATCTATTCTAAAAGCTGGTAATTGGAATCCTCTAAATTAATAAGTTATTTTTAGTTCAGATATCTCTATGCCCAAAGGACAAAACAAATATGAATTTCAATAACCAGTAAAGATAAGGATCATAAATCTTCTGCAGTATCTTCTGGGAATAAATATTTCTGTCAGATTTAATGTGTTTTTCTCATGCTTTTACAATTCAAAGTTCAAGACACAGCTTTTCAAAGTAATGTAGGGAATTGTTCAAACTTCGTGGAGCATAGAGATGTGTCACCTTACAGTTTGGATAAGACAGACATTGCTTATGGATGCCTACCTCACACAAGGAAGGGCTAAGTTCTCTTTGGCACATTGGGAACTAAATGACCAATGATGAGTTCCAGTGACTTTTAAGACAGGAATGGGAGCCTTCAGCCAGATATGTACCAGTTCTCAGTACTACCCTCTAAGTTGCCCAGAGCCCTTCTGCTATTGCAAAATCCCAAACATCACTCCAATAAAAAGTACTAAAGTATTACCTCACTCAGGATGATCTTTTCTAGTTCCATCTATTTGCCTGCAAATTTCATGATTTCCTTGTTTTTAATAGCTGAGTGGTACTCCATTGTGTAACTGTGCCACAATTTCTGTATCCATTCTTCTGTTTAGGGACATCTAGGTTGTTTCCAGATTCTGGCTATTACAAATAAAGCTGCTATGAACACAGTTGAGCAAATATCCTTGTTGAATGGATATTTGAATGTTGGATATATGCCCAAAAGTGATATAGCTGAATCTTGAGGTACCACAGTTTTCTGAGAAAATACCAGATTGATTTCCAAAGTGGTTGTATAAGTTTATACTCCCACCAGCGATGGAGGAGGGTTCTCCTTTCTCCACATCCTCTCCAGCATGTGTTTGTTGTCACTTGAGTTTTTAATTTTAGCCATGCTGGGAATAAGTGTAAAAGGGAATCTCAAAGTCATTTTGATTTGCATTTCCCTGATGACTAGGATGGTGAGGTAACCCAGAAAAGAAAGACATGCATGATATACACTCACTTTAGGCAGATATTAGCTGTATAATATAGGATAGCCATACTAAAGGCTACAGATCTAAAGAAGCTAAATGAAGGGGATGACGCTAGGGAGGATGCTTAAATCTCGTTCAGAATGGCAAACAGCATAGACAACAGAAATGGTGGAAGAGAGGGAACAGGATAGGAACCTAATATAGAGGGTCCTTTAAAAGGCTCCGCCCAACAGGGCATCAGAGCAAATGATGAGACTCACAACCAAACTTTGGGCAGAGCACAGAGAGTCTAATGGAAGAAGGGGAGATAGAAGGACACCAAGGAGTCAGGAGCCCTACAAGGACACCAACAAAGCTAAAACTCCTGAGCCCAGGGGTCCTGCAGAAACTGATGCACCAATCAAAGACTATGCAAAGCGAGGACCTAGATACCCTGCTCAGATGTAGCAGATAGGCAGCTCACTCTGCATGAAGTTTCTCGAGGAAGGTGAGCAGGAGCTGCCTCTGTCATGAACTCTATTGCCTACTCTTTGATCACTTGCCCCTGGCAGTGTGGCCTTACCAGGTCACAGAGGAAGAGCATCCTGGCAGTGATGATGAGACTTGATAAGCTATGGGCAGATGGTAGAGGAGGAGAACTCCCTTTTTCAGAGGACTAGGGGAAATGGATAGCGGGGAAGAGGGAGGGAGGGTGGGACTGGGAGGAGTTGAGGGAGGGGGCTTCAATCAGGATATATAATGAATCAATAGTAAAAAAATAAAAAATTAAATTAAATTAAAAAGTGCCAAAGTAATACACTTGTTAAAAATATTAAGATAATAATAAGTTAATAATCACTCTTGTATTGACAATAGATAAAAATGATAAATCCCTAACTATAAAATTTGAGAAATCTGCATTACAGTAATTGTATTGTATCATATCGTATTGTATTGTACTGATCATTTTGTAAGCTATCCTTGGGGACAGGGGCAAAAGAAGTCTTCAGTAACAGGTTTCTACTTTCTAGCCTATTTCTTGTTGGCCTTGTGTTATTTTTTGACTTTTTCTCTAAGACACCTACTGAAATTTAATCAGCATGGTGCCAATATGAAAAGGCAAGGTCATTACAGGATGGCTGTGGCCCTCAAGACCCCACTGAAGCTGTTTTCCATCGTTAGGGTTTGTTTTCTCTAGAGTGGGCACTTGAATGACGGGCAAGCCCTGTCTCCTCTCCTCTCTCGCTCATTCTCTCTCCTGTGCCTCACTTTGCCCTCTGCCATGGTGCCTTCTGCTGTATAATGCACAGTACAGTATACAGGTCTCAGGAAATGCTGACAGACTTGCACTTCACAGCCTCTGGGGCAGTGGCTCTCAACCTTCCTAATGCTGTGACCCTTTAATACAGTCCCTCATGTTGCGTGACCCCGAAATCATAAAATTATTTTCATTGTTACTTCTTAACTATAATTTTGAAATTGTTATGAATTGTGATGTAACTATCTTATATACAGAGTATCTAATATGCGGTTCCTGTGAAAAGGTCATTTGACCCCTATGGGGGATTGAGAACCAGTGCTCTAGCATTATGGACCAATACATAGTCTGTCCGTTCATCCTCAGTTACCCAATCAATAAGGTTCTGTTTTAGCAAAAAAAAAAAAAAAAAAAAAAAAAAAAAAGCATGGAATAAGCTATGGTTTCTAGAGATAAACCTATTGGTATAAGACCAAAGCTTTAAAAAAATTCTGCAGACACAATGACAACAAACCTAGTTTAAATGTGATTGAATTTGCAAATTTCTTTCTTTCTGAGAATATTTTCATTCTTTTATTTTTTATAATTTATTCACTTTATATCAGTATTGTAGCCCCCTCCCTCATCTTCTCCCAGTCCTACTCTCCCTTCCTTTCCCTCAATCCCCCACCACTAGACCACAGAAAGGCAGAGCCCTCCTCCCCTACCATCTGACCTTATCCTATCAAGTCTCATCAGGACTGGCTGGATCCTTTTCCTCTGTGGCCTGACTGGGCCGCCCTGCCAGGGGGAAGTGATCAAAGAGTGGGCAACTGAGCCCATGCAGGGATAAGCTGTGGTCCCCTTACTAGGGAACTCACTGAGTTCCCTCCTAAGACTGAGCTGCCTATCTGCTACATTTGAGCAGGGGCTAGAGGTCCTCTCCATGCCTGGTCCTCTGTTGGCAAGTCAGCCAGATTTGTTGGCTTTGTTGGTCTCCTCGTGGAGCTCCTGTCTTCTCTGCATCCTTCTATCCCCCCACTCTTCCCTAAGGCTCCTTGTGCTCTGCCCAAAGCTCAGCATCTGCTTTGATCCCCTGCTTGGTGGAGTCTTTCAGAGCACATCTGTGGTAGCTTCCTCTTACTCAGAAACCCACATGGAGAGTAAAATACCTATTGGCTACATCTGAACAGGATATCTAGGTCCTCTCAGTGCATGGACTTTGGTTGATATATCAGTCTCCGCAGGCCCCACTGGGCCCAGATTTTTTGGCTTTGTTGGTCTCCTTAAATTTCTTTAAATTGCTTAGATATCATGCTGTTCGTAAAACAGTCCATAGAAAACAAGCATGGTTTTTCAGAAGGTGGCTTTCGTTAAGTCAACTTTCCTCCTTTAAAGTGCGTAATTCTTTTTTTTTTTTTTTGGTTTGTTTTTTTCCCCCAGCAGCGCCATCTGCAACTTGACCTTATCATCCTCTTATAAATGGCCCCATACCTTTTCGGGCTTGGCCCAACACACTCTTTTCTTTTTTTAAATTTTTTATTAATTACACTTTATTCATTTTGTATCCCCCATAAGCCCCTCCCTCCTCCCCTCCCGATCCCACCCTCCCTCCCCTTTCTGCATGCATGCCACTCCCCAAGTCCACTGATAGGGGAGGTTCTCCTCTTCTTTCTGATCTTAGTCTATCAGTTCTCATCAAAAGTGGCTGCATTGTCCTCTACTGTGGCCTGGTAAGGCTGCTCCCCCCTCAGGGGGAAGTGATCAAAGAGCAGGCCAATCAGATTATGTCAGAGGCAGTCCCTCTTCCCATTACTATGTAAAGTGCATAATTCTTTAATTGCTAAGGCAGTAGGTTTTCTTGGATGAGGCTGAAAAATGGTGGATGACAGTTTCCCAACTAAATAAACTCCTACAATAGGGAGATTTATTTAAATACATTTTTCTAAATGAAACAATGATACAAAATTATTTATGTCAGGTACATGGCCCAGTTTCCTTAAATGCCACATTTATAGAGAAATGCCATTTTCCTTTTAATGAAAGCACAGAACTCAACTGAAGGTTTTTGTCATAACTAGAACAACTCATTTGGACATCATTCCTGCTGTGTATAATTGCTCTTATTTGACTCCCCAAAATAATATTTTACAAATTTTTCTTTAAAAGTTATGCAGAAAGATGGCAGTGTTTATTGTTTGGAATAATCCAAACACCAAAGAAATGATGTCTTTATTTTGAGTCATATTTCACAGAGCTCATTTATTAACTTGGGGACCAAAGTACATGAACAGATCAGCCCTGCCCCCTCTCTCACCACTTGTCCCTAAACAAGAGCATCGTTGATAGCCAAGGCTTCAAAGTTTTCAGTTTAGCCAAGTAACAAAACCAGTGGAAACATGAAGCTAGCTCTTCTTGTATTCATTCCCATTGTTTGCCTCCAAGAGCAGGACCATATGTGTGCAGGGAAGCTCTGAAGACCTAACTTAGGTCTCTGAGATCCCTAAAGCCTCCATGATACCCACAGTAATGGGCACAGTTTCCATCATGAAGGATGACACCAGGTTCTGACATGTTGCTATGACAGGTGGATAGCCTGGGACTGGCTGCTTCCTATCTCCAACAAAAATCAAAGTCTTCTCTTGTTTTAAAGTAAATTGAAACCTTTACCAAAAATGGTATATTACATGTGTCTGCCTTTCAGTCTCTGTGCTATTTGAATCTACCAGAAACCACTTGAAAAAGAGTCAACAGAACCCCACTGGCAGAATCAAAGAGGAAGCAAGCCATTGTTTAAACAGTTGTTACACACCTTAAAATGCTTTGTCATCATTTGGTAATCCTTAACAAAATACCACAGCCCTGCCTACCCACCTCAGTGATATTGTACTTTCGTCCCTTTTAATCTAAGATTGTGTCCAGATGGCCAAAGTTTGACGACCTAGATGGTTATAATAACAGCAGAGAAAAAAAAATTGGCCCCTTCTAAATGAAACAGAACTTGAAAGAATGATTCTCAACTTCATATGCCAAAACAATCCTGCACAACAACAGATCTGGAGGTATCTCCGTCCCTGATCTCAAGCTGTACCACAGAGCAATAGTAATAAAAACTGCATGGTATTGGCATAGAAACATAATGGTGGATCAATGGAACCAAATAGAAGACCCAGAAATAAATCCACACACCTACGGATACTTGATTTTTGACAAAGAAGCCAAAACCATAAAATGGAAGAAAGACAGCATCTTCAGCAAATGGTGCTGGTCTAACTGGATGTCTACATGCAGAAAAATGTAAATAGATCCATATTTATCACCCTGCACAAAACTAAAGTCCAGGTGGATCAAAGACCTCCACATAAAACCAGATGCATTAAATCGGTTAGAAGAAAAATTGGGGAAGAGTCTAGAACTCATTGGCACAGGAGACAACTTCCTGAACAGAACACCAACAGCACAGGCTCTAAGAGAAACAATCAATGGAACCTCATGAAACTGAAAAGCTTCTGTAAAGCAAAGAACACTGTCGTCAGAACAAAACAACAGCCTACAGACTGGGAAAGGATCTTCACCAACCCTATATCTGCCAGGAGTAAATTTTATCAAAACACATTGTATATATGTATGAAGTTCTCAAATTAAAAACTCAAAGAAGGGGGAGATATAAAGACCTGGAGGGAACAGGAGCTCCACAGAAGAGCAATAGAAACAAAAAAATCTGTGCAAAGGGGGCTTTTCTGAGACTGATAATCCAACCAAGGACTATGCATGGAGATAACCTAGAACCCCTACACAGAAGTAGCCCCTGGTATCTCAGTGTCCAAGAGGGTTCCCCAATAATAGGAACAGGGACGGTCTCTGGCATGGGCTGGCTCTTGGATCACCTCCATCTGATGGGGGAGCAGCCTTACCAGTCCACAGAGGAAGACAAAGAAGCCAGTCCTCATAGAACCTGACAGACTAGGGTCAGATGGAAGGGGAGGAGGACCTCCTCTATCATTGGACTGGGGAAGGGGCACAGGAGAAGAAGAGGGAGAGTGGGATTAAAAGGGGCTGGGGGAGGGGGCTACACTGGGATACAAAGTGAATAAACTGTAATTAATAAAAATAAAAAAACCTCAGAGTCTATAAAGAACTAAAGAAGGACTCCAAGTCACATCTCACAGATTTTCTCACATCAGTGCATCACTATATCTGACTTAGGGAGCTAAGGAAAATGAAATTGTTTTCAGCTGAAGTTTGCAGGAAAATGAATGGAACGGATCATAATCATAGTTAACAAATTAAATTAATTTCAGAAAGACAAATGTCACATTTTTTTCTCAATTGGGGCTCATAGGTTTTTATGTGGCTACAGTAAATCACTTATCTCACATGATATGATAATAGAAACAAAACTGTTCAGAAAACAGAGAGGGTGAACAGGATGGGAAGAGAAAGGGAAAGGCATGAGATGAATATAACCAAAGAACAGCTTTATACTTGTATGTGACTGTTCTTATGTGAACCAGTGCTGTGTACAATGAATAAAGAAAATCACCAAAATAGCCACCACTCATCATAACATAGTGGTGAAGAAAACCCACCAAACAGCAACTAGTCATATACTAGTCATAGTTAAGTTTCCTATGAAAATATGCAATGGATTATACATATACACAATATATTACATCTTTTGGTGATTTATTTTTGTCAGAAGGAGAAAGAAAAGAAAATGGAGCAAGTATAGTGGACTTGTGTGAGAGACAAAGAGACAGATTCAGAGAGGGGTAGGTGGGGAGACAGGGAGATAAAGGGAAGGAGGGAGAGACACAGAAGGAGACAAATGGGTTATGTTCCTGTGGAAATGAGCAATGGTTATTTTATGCTATCATTTCTGGGTGTTTTGATACTGTTCAGTTTATTCATAGTTTACTATAGCTTTTAATTTTTTTCAAAGACTGTATTTAAAATGATAATGCTGTAGCATTTCACATCTCTAAATGTCATTCAGAATACGGTTTTTAAAGACTGCATAATATTCCATATTATTGATTTTTATAATGATTTAATAGCTCTTCAATTGTTATGCTTTTTAAATTTACCACTGCTATAAATAGTGATGTTAGAATGCTCATGGAAAAGGAAATTATTTTCATCCATGGGATAATTCTTATATACAGAATATTGTATTTAAAGTTGTTAGCATAATTTTATTTCCCATTATATCACTTTATTGCATATAGGTTTTTTGCTTTGTATAGTTTGAAATTATGTTACTTGGCACATAAAATTTCATAATTATTATATCAACATTGTGAATTGTATTTATTTCTATAAAACCCAAGAATATTTTTCTCTATATAACGACTCTATTGCTTTCAACTTAATTGCACCTGAATTTAGCATCAGACTTGCTCCATAATCTCTTACCAAGAATCTTAGCCTTGCAGTGAAGATAATTTCTAGATTATATCAATTACATCAACAATACAGAATTAACTATTATTTAAACACCAACAGTTAACATAAATCAATGAAACTTTAGCTACTAAAATAGAAGTATCCCATTAGGGATATCGAATGACATATGTGAGGGAAAGAATTCTAATTTTTGCTAATAAACAACACCAAAAGAAACAGTAGTTCCACTGAAGTACAGAAAAGATTGACGGCACCAAACACGCTTTTATTACATTAATCACCATCACACTCAAGGCTGACATTTGCAGTATAGTTTCCTTTTAAGATAACAACATGAGGCATCCTAGTTATTTTTTAATTATTAGATTTTTATAATTTAAGTTGTGTTTTTAGTTCTAATAACTGAAATAAGCATTACTTCTAATTGATGCTGTTTAATTAAACGATAACTTTTCCAAATGATTAACTGAAATCTTCAGAAATTGTCAAAAACTTTTAAGTACCGTTCTGCAATATATTTAGCTTTGGGTAGACCACAGATTAAAAGGCAAGTTCAGTGCACTGATTGCTGTACAACTTTGGTGAAAAATGTAAACCATTTATGATCAGATCTTCTGTTGAGGAAGCAATTAGCTATATGTACCCAGAGGTCTGCCCATTCATGATGTTATTCATGGAGTACCCAGCATGCTTTCGAAATATGCTCATCTTAAGCACTGGTATTTTCTGTTGTGTACAACGTTTTGATGGATTTTCTGTGTGTGTATACATATATGTTGTTGGTTCTTGGCAAGTGGAATCATCTCTGCCATTTGAAACAGTGGCTGGTTTCTGTCTAGCCTCATATCAAATAGTTTCCTGACATTTTTTCCTGGGAGGATTTCCTTGGATCTGTCTTTAAAATGTGTTTTACCTTCTAAGAGAAATGGAGTTATGCCTGCATGACAATATTTATTCTCTCATTTGATTTCCTTTATTTTTATTTTTTATTTTTTTGCATTATTTAGGTTCTGGCAATAACAGTCCTTCCAGAGCTTAGTTTTACGGAATTTTGGAGGGCAAATGGGGATAACAACTGTGGACTCTCAAGTGGCTTCTTTGCTCAACTTTGCAGTAAGTTTCAAGCCTTTTGATACTGCTTTTTAAATGGAAGTTGTATTCCCAAGTTACATTTCGCCTTCTCTTTTGCTTCCCTAAAGAAAGATAATAAACTTTACCTAGTAATTTTTTTTCATTTTCTTTTTGTTTGCTGTTTTTGTTTACCAGATGTCAAAATATCCATGCACTTTCTTAGTATCATGTTTTAATATGGTGGATAACATCAGAGAACATTAAGATTTTCTCAATCTTTCTCAGTTTCCATGCTATCCTTTGTTTAAGTTAATATTATAAATGTTGAAAACAGAAAGCAAAAGCAGTGATAAACCCATCAAACTAGCCAGGAAACACTAAAGTTTATAACTTCAAGTTAACAAGAATTGATGATTATGATTTTTTTTCTTTGTATTTCGGCAAAATGTCTACTTTATATTCATGGGAGGGAACAGTGAGCCAAGCAAGTATTCTGCACTATAAAAGCTATGAGTGTTGAGAGAATGTGAAGGGATGGGTAAAACCATTAAGAAATCTGCTGTTGGAGCCAGTGAGATGTTTTGGCAGGTAAAGGTGCTTGCAGTCAAGACTGACAACCTGGTTCTGATCCCTGGATCCCACATGATAGAATGAGCAAACCTACTTCTGTATGCTGTCCTCTGATATCCACAGATACATGTGCAATCTCTCTCTCTCCCTCTCCTCCCTCCCCTCCCCTTCCCTATCCACCATCCTCTCTCTCCTTCTCTCTTCTCCTGTCCCTCTTTCTCTATCCCTCCCCCTTGTCTAAGCCTGGTAGAGAATGCTAACCCTGAGGAAAATTTCACATAGGCTGATTTCAGAGTACTAGTTCTCTCCCAGACTACATCTCAGGATGAAGGAACAAGCGCAAAAGTCCCGTGGCACAAAAACTTTTGGGACGTTCAAAGACTAGCAACAATATTCTACTGAGATTTTTTTTTCCCCTACACTTTTGAAATTACTCATTTTTGGAAGGGGAGAAGGACCTTCCCTATCAGTGGACTGGGGAAGGGGCATGGGAGGAGAAGAGGAAGGGAGGATGGGATTGGAAGGGGATGGGGGAGGGGGCTACAGCTGTTCACAAAGTGAATAAATTGTAATAAAAAAATCTTAAAAAAAGGAATTACTCATTTTCAAGTTTAGGAGTTAATAAAATTGTTTTGTTTTGTTGTTTGGCATCACAAAAAATAGTAAAATTACCTTTAAATATTTTTCTTCATTATTATTATTATTTATTACAACTTATTCACTTTTTATCCCTGCTGTAACCCTCTCCATCATCTCCTCCTGGCCCCACCCTCCATCTCTTGTCCCCCACTATGTTCCTCCCCTAGCCCACTGATAGGGAAGATCTTCCTCCCCTACTATTTAACCTTATCCTATCAGGTCTCATCTGGACTGGCTGGATCCTCTTTCTCCATGGCTTAGTTAGGCCATCTCACCAGCAGTAGTTGATCAAAGAGCCACCCATGGAGTCCATATCAGGGACAGCCTCTGCTCCCTTTACTAGAGAACCTACATGGAGACTGAGCTACATGGGCTCAGTCTGAGCAGGGCATCTAGGTCCTTTCCATGCATCATTCCTTGGTTGATTCATCGGTCTATGCTGGACCTCCTGAACCCAAATTTTTTTTTAATATGTTGGTCTTCTTGTGGAGCTCATGTCCCCTCCACGTCTTTCTGTCTCCCCCTTCTTCCATAAGATTCCCTGCACTCTGCCCAAAGTTTGGCTATGAGTCTCAACATCTGCTTTGATACCCTGATGGGTAGAGTCTTTCAGAGGCCCTCTGTGGAAGGCTTCTGTTCTGTCCCCTGTCTTCTCCCTATTCAGATGTCTGTCCTGTTTGCCCTTCTGAATGAGGATTAAGCCTCTTCCCTATGGTCTTCCTTGTTGTTTAGCTGCTTTAGGAATACAGATTTTAGTAAGTTTATATCATATTATATGGCTAAGATCCACTTATAAGTGAGTACATACCGTGTGTGTCTTTCTGCCTCCGGGTTACCTGACTCAGGATGATCTTTTCTATTTCCATCCATTTGCCTGAAATTTTAATTATTTCCTCGTTTTTAATAGCTGAGTAGTATTCCATTGTGTTTCTGTATGCATTCTTCAGTTGAGGGACATCTAGGTTGTTTCCAGATTCTGGCTATTACAAATAAAGCTGCTATGAGCATAGTTGAGCTCCTTTTAAAAACCTTTTAAAAACCTTTTTTTTTTCTACCAGTTTTTAAAAGTCACCTTTCTTAATATCATGTCTCAGTGAATTATGGCAGTTCCTGAACTTTCTCTGTGAGACTGATATCTTTTAAACTATTGCTAATGTTTAAATGATAACATTTTTTGTCATTGGATCAAATGTGTGCTTTTTCATAGAAAATGGTAATAATAATTAGCTTTAAAATTTTTTCAACTTCATGGATTTTTTTTATAACCCACTTTACTTAGGAATGCTATTAACCTTTTTCATTTGACCTTGGATCTCAAGTCTTTTATGCATTGTCATAGTTCCTCTACAGACTCTTTTAGATGTCTCTAATTAAATCATCCAGTCTGATGAATAGCCTTATTTGTTTCTACTTTTAAAGCCCAAATCTAGGCCTAAGTTTGTTTTTTGTTTTTTCCTATCTACCATCTGTAAAGCTCCCCGCACTGCAGCAAATAGTGATGGTGGCAGGGAATCTTGCTTTGCCCCTAATTTAAGGAACGTAAAATATTGTCTGTGAGAGTCCTCCTTTAGAAACTCTAGATCTTGATTTACACAAAATTAAATATCCCCTTCTTTAGGGTAACACTTGTGAGGCAGCAACTCCATCTACAACACAAGAGTATGCCTTTCTTTTTATGGATACCACATTTCCCCATCTTTCCCTCTCTCTACTTCTTACTTACTTCTCCTCTTCCCTCTGACGCCTCATTTTCTTTTCTTCCTTACCTCTCTCTGTCTCTCTCTTTTTCTTTCTTTTGTAAAATTTATTTATTTACTTATTTATTTATTTATTACACTTTCTATACTTTGTATCCCAGCTGTAGCCCCCTCCCTTGTCCTCTCCCAATCCCACCTGTCTCTTACTCTTTCAAAACAAGGTTTCATGTATTCTGGGATGGCTTTCAACTCACTATGGAGCCATAGAAGGTGATGACATTCAACTCCAAATCCTCCTGCCTCCACTTCCCAAATGCTGAGATTACAGGTATGAGCTACCATGCAATGTTTGCGTGGTTTTGAAGATCAATGTAGAGCCCATACCCTCACAGCAAACACTAAGAACTGATCTGTGTCCCCAGACAATCAAATTCCTTATCGCCCTCTTTTAGGCCAGTCACCCTATCTTGTCCCAGAGTCGGACAAAAATTGAATCTGCCTTTATTCACTTTAAACAGCTTTCCTGATTTTAGACTTAGATATGAATGGAACCACACAGTGTACAAGTTTTGTTCTCTCAACATAGTGTTTATATGTTGCTACATATATCAGCAACGTACGGATTTATGAGCATCATTCTATTATATTTACATAATATATTTTTTCATTTTATAATTTATTCACTTCATATACTGGTTGAACCCCCTTCCTTATCTTCTCCTGGTCCCACCCTCCCACCCTCTTCCCCATATTCCCCTCCCCTGGACCATGGCAAAGAGGAGCCCTCTTCCCCTAACATCTGACCCTAGCCTGTCAAGTCTCATCGGAACTGCCTGGATCCTCTTCCTCTGTAACTTGGTAAGGCCATTCCAACAGGCCCTGCTCCCTTTACTAGGGAACGCACATGAAGACCCAGCTGCCCATAGGCATTGGCTACATCTGAGCAGAGGATCTAGACCCTCTCCCTGCATGGTCCTTGGTTGTTGCATCAACCAGATTTGTGGGCTTTGTTAGTCTTCATGTGGAGCTTCTATCCCCTCTGGGTACTTCTAGTCCCCACTCTTTCATAAGACTCCCTGTCATCTACCCAAAGTTGGTTATTAGACTCAGCATGTGCTTTGATTCCCTGTTTGGTAGAGTCTTTCAGAGGACATCTATTATGGGCTCCTGTCTTGTTCCCTCTCTTCAACCACTTCCAGTGTCTATTATATTTGTCCTTCTGAATGAGAATTAAGTATCCTTCCTAGGGTCCTCTTTGTTATTTAGCTTGTTCAGGTTTGTGAATTTTAGTATGGTTATACTGTATTATATGGGTAATATTTGCTTATAAATGAGTATATACCATCCCTGTCTTTCTGCATCTGTGTTACCTCATTCAGGATGATATATTCTCTAGTTCCATCCATTTGCCTGCAAACTTCATGATTCCCTTGTTTTCTATAGCTGAATAGTATTCCATTGTGTAAATGTACCACAATTTCTTTATCCATACTTCAGTTGAGGGACATTTAAGTTGTTTCCAGATTCTGGCTATTATGAATAAAGGTGCTATGAACATAGCTAAGCATATGTCCTTGTTGTATGGTGGAACATCTTTTGGGTATATCCCCTGGAGTGATATAGCTGGATCTTGAGGTAGTGCTATTCACAATTTTCTGAAATTGCCCCAGATTGATTTCCAAAGTGGTTGTACAAGTTTGCACTCCCACCAGCAATGAAGGAGGGTTCTCCTTTCTCCACATTCTCTCTAGCTTGTGCTGTCACTTGGGTTTTTGATCTTAGACATCCTGATGCATGTAAGATGGAATCTTAGAGTTGTTTTGATTTGCATTCCCCCATGACTAAGGATGTTGAACATTTCTTTAAGGAATAACCACCACTCAGATATTCCTCTGTTGAGAATTTTCTGTTTAGCTCTGTTCCCCATTTTTTTAATTGAGTTATTTGGTTTGGTGGTGTTTAATTTCTTAAATTCTTTATATATTTTTAGATATCAGCCCTCTGTAGGATGTAGGTTGGTAACAGTGTTTCTCAGTCTGTATGCTGTTGTTTTGTTTTTGTTTTTTGACAGTGTCCTTTGCTTTACAGAAGTTTCAGGAGGTCCTTTTTATTAATTGTTGATTTTAGAGCCTGAGCTGTTGATGTTCTATTCAAGAAGTTGACTGCTATAGCAATGAGTTCAAGGCTCCTCCCCACTTTTTATTCTAAAAAATTTAGTGTGTTTGGCTTTATGTTGAGGCCTTTGATCCACTTGGATTTGACTTAATGCAGGGTGATAAATATGGTTCTATTTACATTATTCTACATGTGGATATTCAGTCAGAGCAGCACCATTTGTTGAAGATTCTATCTTATTTACATTGTATGATCTTGGCTTCTTTGTCAAAAATCGAGTACCCATAGGTGTGTGGATTTATTTCTGGGTCTTTGAATTGATTACATTGACCCACCAGTCTGTTTCTATGCGAGTGCCATGTAGTTTTTATTACTGTTTCTCTACAGTACAGCTTGAGATCAGGGGTAGAGCTACTTTCAGTAGATGACTGGAAATAACCTGAGGGCTGAAATCAATAAATTAGAAGCAAAGAGAACAATTCAAAGAATCAAGGAAACCAAGAACTGTCTCTTTGAAAAAATCAGCAAGATAGACAAAGTATTAGCTAAACTAAACAAAAGGCAGAGAGACACTATCCAAATCAACAACATGATATTCTGTTCATATTACTGAGCTTGCTGTAGCTCATCATTTATTTAGACTCTCAACTTCTGTTGAGTGTTATTCAAGGTCATTAGCATATAACTAATGCCCATTGCTCAGAATTACCTTGATATCATGTCTCTGTATGCAATTTAAGCTTTTTTTAACTTCATTATCAACTAAGTATTCATAGCCAACACAATTTTTAGATGCATAGTGATTAGTTTTTAATCGTTGTTTCTAAAATTTTCAAACTGTGCTAGATATCTCTACACTTTCAAAAATTTTTACTATCCATGAATTGTTGCTAGGCTTTCTTCATTCATTGAGATAATAATTATCATATTTTGGCTTGTATTGTTCATTTTTAAAATTCCAAATATTACAATCTTTGAATAAAACCTAGCTGCTGGATAGTGGATTCACATCTTACTGTATTTGATTTGTGTGTGTGTGTGTGTGTGTGTGTGTATGTGAGAGAGAGAAAGAGAGATGTGTCAGCATGTGTACGTACATGTGAATGTTTGTATGTGTGAGTGTAGATACGTGTACAACAGTAGCATGTTGGACTCAGAAGACAACCTGTGTGTTGGCCCCACGTTCCAGTTTTTTTTTCATTTTTTTAAAAATTTTTATTAATTACACTTTATTAACTTTGTATCCCCCCATAAGCCCCTCCCTCCTCCCCTCCAGATCCCATCCTCCCACCCCCTTATGCACCCATGCCCCTCCCCAAGTCCACTGATAGAGGGAGGTCCTCCTCTCCTTCCTTCTGATCTTAGTCTATCAGATCACATCAGGAGTGGCTGCATTGTCGTCTTCTGTGGCCTGGTAAGGCTGCTCCCCCCTCACGGGGAGGTGATCAAAGAGCAGGCCAATCAGATTATGTCAGAGGCAGTCCCTCTTCCCATTACTATGTAACCCACTTGGACACTAAACTGCCATGGGCTACATCTGTGCAGAGGTTCTAGGTTATCTCCATGCATGGTACTAGGTTGGAACATGAGTTTCTGGGAAGACCCTTGTGTTCAAATTTCTCCCTGAAGTCTACCAAAGCAGTTGCTGAGACTTATGGCCAACTGTTGGGCAATGTGCATGGAATCTTATGTAAGAAGTGGGAAATAGTAAGATCTGGAGTGGACAGGAACTCCACAAGAAGAGCAACAGACCCACGTTCCAGTTTTAAACAAAGTATCTTGATGGCTGAGGCTGCATCCTCCAAGCTTTATGGTCCAGGAGCCTTTGGGCACTCTCCTCTCTTTGTCTCCTTCTTGCCTTAGGATACTGGGATCATAGACACACGCTGCTGTGCTTAGCTTTACATGGGTGCCTGGGCACTCAAACTCAGGTCCTCACACTTATTTCATAAGAACTTATTCACTGGGACATCTCACGTTCTTACTTGATTATTTGTTCATTATGAAAGTTCATGTTGACCTACCCAAAGCTATGTTCAATTTATCTTTACTTTGCAAGGATAGTTCCACATGGTACAAGATTCTTGAAAGCACGTTTCTTTTAGCCTTCTGATATTCTTCTTGTAGTGTTGTCTCATTTTCCTTATTTCCAAAGAAAAAGAACAATTTGAATATCAAATTTTTCCTTTTATTGTGCTGTCTCTCTTTCTCTCTCTTTACACACTTGCACACACACACACACACACACACACACACACAAAGACGCAGTCTAGATTTCAGCAATTTGACTTTAGTGCATTTTGTTTGTGTTTATATTATTTGGGGATCATTGAAACTTATTTATGTACAACTTAATTTTTTTTTTTTACCAAAATTTAGAATTTTGGATCAGATGTTAGTCTCTCTCTCTCTTTTTTTCCCTGTGTTGGGCCTTACAGTATAATGTGTGTTGCCATGCTTGAAATTATCTCTTAGATTTCTGAGGATTTATTTCATTTGTGTGTGTGTGTGTGTGTGTGTGTGTGTGTGTGTGTGTGTAGTTCATGAAGCCTCTGTCCATGATTTATAATTTCTATTGACATCTTTCTTCTTCCACTTTTTTCAAATCTGCTGTTGAAAAATCCTGGAGATGTTTTTTTGCTTGTTTGTTTGTTTGTTTTGGGTAGGTTTTACAGTCCAGCCTTTCAAAGACCATGGTACAGACTTTTGTCCCTTTGCTCTTCCCGCTGTGGTCTTTGGCCAGGGTTTTGCGGTGCATAGTTTCAGCAAGGACTGAGAAACTCGTCAGCCTGTTAGTGCTCCCCTGTCAGCTGCTTGGTGCTGGCAGGATGTGTGATTCATCTTCAAAATAACATTTATGGATAAATGGGTCAACAAGAACGCTTGCAAAAATTATCTGCATCAACAACTTCAATGCAAAGTCAATCTTTCATAGCAGAAATATGACTCTCTGGTGAAATATTTACATCTTTGTCCAAGTAGCTTCCTCACTGAAACAACAGCTGAAAATTTCCTCTTCTACCATGAAATAAGTACCCTATTCCTCATTTTCTCCTTCTGGAGAGAGCAGTGAAACCCAGTCCATTACATGCTGCAATCAAAGAGTTCAGTTTGCTAAGACAAATAATCAAATAAAAGAAGAACCTACCAGAACCACTTCTGTCTTTGTATAAAAGGGGATTTCTAAGTTCTTTGTTTTAGGGCCTCAGACTCAGTTTATCAAAGACTTAGAACAATTCTGAACTGTCACTTTGTGAAGACTTTGAATCCATCTACATTTAGTTTAGAAATAAATGCAGACCTGGTTGGATTTCATTCATTCAAAGGTAGTCATTTAAATATATTTACAATTGTAACAAATAAAAAAATTATATTTAAAAAAGATTTATTTTTAATTATTTGTGTGTATGTGTGTAAGTCTGTCTATACCACATGCATGCAAAATCCAGCAAAGTCCAGAAGAGGGTATTAGATCACCCAAAACTGAAGTCACAGGTGGTTATGAACCAATACTGGGAAATGAACCTGGGTCCTCTGAAAGAGCAACAAACACTCATAGCCATTAAGTTAGCTGCCTAGTCCTGAGTACACACGCACACACACACACACACACACACACACACACACATACACACACACACACACACACACACTTTTACTTAATGCTGTATGTGATTTTTTTCAAGAGTTTAGAATCTGGTCTTAAAGAGTCCTAGGTTTATTTTCCAAAGTGACCTTTGTTTTGGAATGATAATGCCTATGACATGAATAAGAATGGTATCAAGACCCCCCAGGAAGGTGATAAAATACAAAATTTTCTACAGAGATTGAGGAAGACAGAGCAAGGTTTCCATAAAGTAAATGTTATTAAATATCAACAGTAAAATAAGATAACTATGAGAAACAATAAAAATATCTTGGCAAAAATTTTTCTTTAGTTATAAATATGATTGAATGTTTGTGTGATGATTTTAATGATGATGATGTCACCTCATCTAATGTACAACTAGGTAATGTATATATGTGTTTATGTATACATGTGTGCACACATGTAAGCATATACATTATACCTATGTTATAGGTAGTGGTTTTAAGAACTTGGAAAAGTTTTAAGTTTTCTTTTCAAGAGCCCTGAAAGACATCATCATAAAAAAGTGTTTAGGAACCACGTGAAGCAAGCATACACATTTTATCTAAAGAAGCAAGGGCTAAATTTAAGACTATTGAAATTCTCCTTCATGTTTGTGTAGATCTAACTAGGATTTCTCTAGGAGTGAAGTTCTAAAGGCTAAGAATGAGAGTAGATAATTCTACTTTGAGACAGTAGCAAATGTGTGAGCCAAAGACAGGAAACAACATGGAAAGTCAGCTTGTATTACAGATTCTACTTCATGGAGCTGATGCTTGAATAAAAGGAAACTGTTACATAATTCTCAGCTATGCCAATGCCTTGCAGCTTTGGACTGAAGCTGTGGAGAGATTGAGAAAGTCAACCACCTTGCACTGACATTGGCTTGGCGCTGTAGTTCAGTAACATGAAAGTGGAGGGGAGAAGAAAGATAATGACTGAGCAGAAGAACAGAAACCAGGAAGGCAGACTGGAAGAAAGGAGCTTGCCTTGACGTCCTGCGCTGGCCTCGACTTGGCAGCTCTGCAGGAACCAGACTCATCCCATTATGTTAACAGCAGACTTGAGCAAGTAGACTAGGACTCCTTTTCCAGGGTTCTCTGTCTTGGAAAAGCACATTTCATTTCTGTTTTATCAGGAAGAAAGTCCTATAACACAGTAGCACATTCTTGTCGATTTTCACTTAAAACAATGAGACGTGTTAGAGGGAATTGACTTCAAGATTGTAAGTGATTTAGTGAAAAGTAACATGTAGATCAACTTAGTCAGGGACTGTGATAAAGAACCATATCTAAAAGCAACATGGAGAGGAAAGAGTTCATCCTTACATCTTGTACTACATAGAAGTCCATCAACTAGGGAAGACAGAGAAAGAACTCAAAGAAGGAACCTGGAAGCAGGACCTGAAGCAGAAGCCATGAAGGGGTGCTGCTTACTTGCTTGCTCCTTGTGGCTTGCTTAGCCTGCTTTCATATAGCACCCAGAGATATCATCCCAAGGATGGTATCACCCACAGTGAACTGGGCTCTCCCACATCAATCACCCATTATGATAATGTAACACAGGATGGTGGGGACATTATCTCAACTGGTGTTATCTCTTTCCAAATATCTCTAATATCTATATATTAAAAAAAACAAACAGCACACAGAGCACCAGGGGATCTCTGAATTTGAGGCCGGCCAGCTCAGTCTACAGAATGAGTTCCAGGACAGCCAAGCTTAGGCAAAACTTATTTGAACAAGGGGGGCATGTTACCGCAGCAGAACCTGGGAGTTTCCACCACATGGCTCTGGATTTAGAGTCAAGGGTTCAAGAAAGGGGTTATGGAATCACCCTCTGTGACTATGTAAAGCCACGGAGACTAGGCATATGTCTGGGGTGTCCCTACAAGGAGGCCTAGAGAAGCTATTGCATGAAGTAGTGAAGGTGAAGGCTGTATTGCCTTGGAGACCCCAAAGTATTAGAAATGCCAGAAGGTGGGATTCCTACTCAGAAAAGCTGCTAATAGGGAGTGGAACTCACCTAAGAGAAAGAAGTGTTGCAGTCAGCAGAGATGAAAGGAGTTGGAGATATGAAGATGTGTTTTGACATCCGACATAGAAATGCAGAATTTGAAGTTTGCCCAGCTGTATTTCAGTATTTCTTTGGTCCAGTATTTCCTCACTGTGCTCCCTTTTCTCTTGTTTGAAATTATAAGTATATCCTGTGTCATTACATGCTGAAAGTATGTGATTGTTTTTTATTATTATTTTTATTTTGTAGAGGGTTAGAGTTAAGAGATTACCATGAGTCTCCAAAGAGATTTTGGACTTTGCAGTTTTAAACAGGACTGAGACTGTAATAGATTATGGAGACTTTTCACATCTCCTTCAAATCCAATCCCCAGCCCCAGCCCCATCTCTGTACTATTTGCTGAGTCCTCCTCTCTCTCCCTGTTTCCATTTTCATTGAATCACACACAACTTCCCATTCAACCTTCCTTCCACTGCTCGTCACTTTAGTCACTTTATCCCAGCCCCTAACTGTAGCAGGCATTCCTTGGGAACCCTCCAGGCATTCAGGCCAAGGAAGAGGTAACCTAAATGTGGATCTTCACCTCTCCCTCCTCTCTTCTAAATGTAATTCCCCAGTTTAACCCTTATATCTGTAGCAAACCACATGCTGTGGCCTGCCCCTTCTCTCTGTCCGCATCTCTCCTCCAACCATCCTGTGCCCATCCTGTTGTTCTAGCTTTCAACTTCAGCAGGCACTCCCTGGTGGGAACTCCACCAGCCAAGCCTGCCAGATAAGTAAGTAAGCCATGGAATCTGGAAGGCTAGTTTCAGATCTTCGTTCTTGCTCCTTTTCCAATCCTAGAAGTGTAGCAGACATTTTATGACTTTCCTCATTTTCTGCCTTCATTCCCAGGAGACTAGGCAGATCCTGGTGGAACACCCTGCTTTCCTCCTTTCCTTTACCACCACAACCTTCACCTATCCCCATCTGTATTTGAAAGTGTCAGTCCCTAATGCCTAGAAACACATCCCCACCCCTACACCAGACCCAGTGGCCACACCTACCAAAATCCCACAAGAATGTTTTAACCAAACAACACACCATCACACCATCCTAAGACCCAGAAAAAGTAACATAAACCAAAGAACAAAGCTCCCAACAAAGACCATATATCAGCACCTAGAATTATAATCATCCCAAACCCAGATGCCTAGACACCAGCATAAAAAAAAAATCAATAAGATCCAGGAGAATATATCTCTCCTAGAGCTTAGTAATCTTACCACAGCAGGCCCTGAGTATTCCAACAGAGCTGAAGCACAAGATAAGGACCTTCAAATAGCCTAAATGAAGATGACAGAACTCCTTAAAGAGGAAATTAAAAAGTCCCTTAAAGAAATCCATGAAAATACAAACAAACTGGAAGAAAAGGAATAAAATAGTTTAAAACATGAATGTGAAAACAATCATTGGTAGGAGTGTTTGTACTTAGTCTTACTATAACTTGTTGTGCCCTGTTTGATTGATATCTTTGTGAGGACTGCTCATTTCTGAAAGGAAATGGATGAAGAATGGATCTGGGTGGACAGAGGAAATGAGAAGATGGGGAGGGGACTGAAAAGAGTAAAGGGAGGGTATGTAAGGCTTGAGAGAAAGAAAGAAAGAAAGAAAGAAAGAAAGAAAGAAAGAAAGAAAGA
>NW_026586589.1:4403662-4536857 GCF_907164565.1 Psammomys obesus
AGAAAGAAAGAAAGAAAGAAAGAAAGAAAGAAAGAAAGAAAGAAAGAAAGAAAGAAAGAAAGAAAGAAAGACAAAGCAAAAACCAAACTCCAAACAACAACAGCAAACAAACAAACAAACATCCAAACATGGGATGGAACCTTCAGAAAAACTAAGGAAATCTGTAAAGGAAAAATTTAGGAACTTGAACAGGAACCTCAGAAGCAAGCTTCACCAATGTAATACAAGAGATAGAAAAGAAAACTTCAGGCATTGAAGACACAACAGAGGAAAATAGATACCTCGGTCAAAGAAAATGTTAAGTCTAAAAATATCCTGGCACAAAACAGCCAAGAAATCTGGGACACTATGAAATAAAAATCAAATCTAAAGATATATAGGAAGGAAAAGGCCCAGGTCAATGGCACAGAAGATATTTTCAACAAAATCATAAAAGAAAATTTATCTCGCCTAAAGAAGGAGAATACCTATCAAGGTACAAGAAACATACAAAACACTAAATAGACTGGACCAGAAAAGATATTTTTCTCTCTACTTAATAATCAAAACTTTAAATATACAGAACAAAGAGGTTAACAAACAAAACAAAATATTAAAATCTGCAAGGAAAAAAGACCAATTAACTTATAAGGGTAGACTATTAAAATCATACCTGATTTCTCAATGGAAACTCTAAAAGCCATAAGGGCCTCAGCAGATATTTTATAAGCTTGAAGAGACAACATATCCCAGCCCAGAATATTATACCCAAGAAAACTTTCAATCACACCATTTGGAGGAAATAAGATATTCCACAAGAAAATTAAATTTAAGCAATATCTATTAACAAAGCCAGCTCTATAGGAAGTGCTAAAAGGGAAAAAATTAATCTAAAGAGTTTAACTACACCCAGGAAAACACAGGAAATACATAATCCCAGAGCAACATATCCAAAGAGGGGAAACACACACAAATACACACACAACCACAATACCAACAAAATAACAGAAATAAGCGCTGCTCATTGATACTATCTCATCATCAATGATCTTAATTCCCAATAAAATGACACAGACTAACAGAATCAATGTGAAAACAGGATCTGTCCTTCTGCCGCACCCAAGAAACACCCCTTAATATTGAGAATAGATAGATACTTCAGAGTAAAAGCTTGGAAGAAGATATTCCAAGTGAATGGACCTAAGAAGCAAGCTGGTGTAGCCATGTTAATATCTAACAAAATGGACTTTAAACAAAAACTAATCGGAAGAAATAAAGAAGGACGCTACATATTCATCAAAGGAAATATCCAGCAAGAAGACATTTCCATTCCTAACCTAACAGCTGTGCACCAAACAGATGGTCACCCAAGTTCATAAGAAACACTACTGCATCTTAAGCCACAGGTTGACCCTCACACACTGATAGTGGGAGACTTCAATACCCCATCCTCACCTGTACACAGACCATTGAGACAAACACTAAACAGAGAAAAGCTAGAGCTAACTGTTCCGGGCCAAATGGATCCAATGGAACACTTCACCCCAACACAAAAGAATATACTTTCTTCTTGACATCTATTGTTTTTTTTTACCTCAAAAATTGACCACATATCCCAGGATGCCATCAGGCATATTTGTGTAGGGGGACTAGATGCAGTCCATGCATGGTCCTCGGTAAAGGACAAATGTTCAATAGATTTAAGTCTTGCCTGTTCTGAAATGGCTGGTGTCCCTTACTGCTCCCCGATATGGTACTTTAATATTTCCTAACAGAAAGGACTGTGTGCTCTGCACCATCATGCTGTTCTTTGTATCAGTTGCCATTTTTAAAATACCATTTTTCATTCTGTATAGATGGACCTTTGAGAAATATTTGTCGAAATGGGTTATAATTGTATTTATTTTCAGTAAGATTTGCTTTTTATCCCACCACATACTAGAGCAGATAGCAATGCATATAAAGTTTCTGTCATGTGGATTCTAAAATCACATGTGGCTACATCATATTTCATTATATTAAAAGATAGTTTTGAAATATCAGCTTTTTAAATCCTTTCCTTCAATTTTTTTTCCAGACTGAAACATACTTTCATGTTGACATGCATGAAAATATTTCCCAGGAGCCTCTTTCTAGTCTATGTTTTCACTTACAACAGACAAACCTCTAATGATCCCTATGCTTTATCTGAGAAATAAAATACATAGTGAAGCTGACAGATAACAGAAACAAAACAGTGTTCAAATGGTAGCAAAATATTTGCATTAAAATTTTATTTAAGTCTTCCAGACTTCAGATAGTCATAATAGTTGGAGGCAAAAAGCCACTTTCAGTTCTGAGATGATTTCCCTCACAGCCTTTTCCTTTGTGCCATGTGTTTCTGGGTTGTCCAAGAATTATGATTATTGTGCTCTTGGATTTCTAGAAAAGTGTGTACTATCAATCACAGAGATCAATTGTCTTTCAATCTGACCTTCTTCCTCAAGTGTAACACATAGCTTCCAACTAAAACCCATTTAATTTCCTTGTTTGGGAGTTGGTCTTTACTGTGAAATATTGTGGATTATTTTCTGACACATGACCCTGGTAAAATTAAACACTCTGTCCACTGGTCACTGGTTTTACAGGGAATATAGAATATTTTGTCTTTCAGCATTCTTTCTTCCATCCCCGTGGGAGCTGCAGTCATGGTCAATTGTTAGGAGTTTCTGTTGTTTGAAAGGAATACGAGGAGAAAGTGAATCATGAAAGCAAGTGCGACAGAAGGCAAAGGACTACTCAATTGTTTATTGTAAAAGTAAGTTATTAAAATGTATACGGACAACATTAGAGTCAGTGCATGAAGGCATGCATCTTTACTCCATGAATTCGGCTTATGGATATTTTATTGTCAGTAAATTTAATCAGCTTCTATGTTAAGGGCTGTATATTCAACAGACTAAACTCATCAGTGGGAAGTAATGTCAAAATTAAACTTAGCACTGAACCAAGTTCTTTTCTTATACACTATTGCTTTTTCAGAAAGATATGTTTGTATCAGTGTGCTAAAAAGTAAGTCACTAATACAATTAAATGAATTCAAATTTACTTCTAGAATATTTCAGAATAAAATATATTCATATTTCCTTCCTTCTTTTCTTCCTTCCTTTTTTTCCTCCATTTTATTCAAAATTGATTCCTTTCTCATACAATATATCCTGCTTACAGTTTCCCCTCTCTCTACTCCTCTCAGCTCCTCCTCCTTCCCTTCCCTTCTGGATCTACTCCTTTTTTATTTCTCACTAGAAACAAACAGTCTTAGGAACAGTCTTCTAAAAGGTAACAACAAAACATAACAAAGTAAACCATAATAATCTAAAACAACAACAACAACAACAACAAATCACATCATAGTTGGACAAGGCAAACCAACAAAAGGGAGAAAAATCTCCAAAAGAATGCATAAGAATCAGGGACCCACTCATTCACACACTCAGGATTCCCACAAAAATACTAAGCTAAGGGCTACAATGAATACACAGAGAACGTAATGCAGACCTGTGCAGGCCCTGTGGTTGCTGTCTCAAACTCTGTGAGTTCATATAACCTTGCTCAGTTTATTTAGAGTGCTTTGTTCTCCTGGTGTCCTTCCTCCACCTCTCTTACATTCTCTCCACCTCCTCTTCCACTGGATTGCTTGAGTTCTCTGGTGTGGGACTTGATAGAAACATCCCATTTGGAGATGTGTGCTCCAAGTTTTCTTTCTTTGCATAATGTCCAGATGTGGGTCTCTGCATTTGTTCTTATTTGCTGCAGAAGGAAGCTTCTCTGATGATAACTGAATAAGGCACTAATTTATGAGCATGGCAGAGTATATTAGGAGTCATTTTGTTACTTAAAAAAAAAAAAGACCAGCAGTATTGTTTTACCATAGGTCTCTCTAGTCTCTGGTTCTTGGTCACCAAAGCAGTGTCAAGTATGGGTTCCATCTCACAGGGTGGGCCCTAAGTAAAGTTGGACATTGGTTGCTTACTCTCACAAGTTTTGTGATACCATTGTCCTAGCGTATTTTGCAGACAGGGAGGATTGTACATCAATAGTTTTGTGATGGGGTTGGTCTTTCTGGTTTTTTTTTTTTTTTTTTAGCCTGCAGAGTACCCTCTCCCACCAAAGACACTAGAATGTAGAGGTGAAGATTATTTGTAAGCATCCATTTGTGAAGAACAACATATTCTCTTGGCAACAGCCTGGATTATTTAGGGACTTCCATGGGACCACTTTGGCCAACAACTCAGTTGGATATAACTCAGCCCTAAGGATGAGTGTACGAACTGCGGACAGTTGATTTCCTACAGCTAATCAACAAATAGGTTCCAGATCACGCCGTGATCAAAGTGATATCAGGCTCTATGATTTCTGTGTCTTGCCTCTTCTGTATAACTTTGAAAGTGATGGTACAACTATCACAAAAAAACTCTCAAATTTTATCAGAAAGAGTATTCTCTGGTGCTGTAAAACATTTTATATAGGTTCTTTGTGTCTTAACGTCTTTACCAGGAAAACCCATGTGGATCACAAACTCATCTGCTTAAAAATGCAGAGGTTTTACATAAACGCGTGTACACATATTTTACCCCGCCCCCCCATATGATCCATGGATGAACTTGGAAGAAATACTCACCATAGAGAAACAACTACTAAACCAACTGTGCTCTGTGACCATATAATCAACTAGCTAACCAGTTATTAATAAAATCAGAAATTCACAAGTCACAGGTCATAGAATGCTATGGTTGACAAGAACTTGGTGGTTTCCTACTCTTTGCAGAATATGGCCTGGGCACTGACTTTCCTAACTGCTACACAACTTTTTGGCAAGGCACTTCCACGACCTGTTCCTCGGTTTCTTCTTTCATTAACAGCATACTTAGTTCATTGATGTAGAATAGAAGTAAATGATTAATGCTCCTATAATCTTCGAGACTGTCTGACACAGAGTTAAGGCCATATGTGTTAATTAAGTATAAATAAGCAAAATAAATAACTTACCCAGGGTCAGTCAACTGGTTGGTTCATGCTATTAAGAGGCTATTGAATTAACATAAAATATGAATATGCATCTATACTTATAATTATTTAATTACAAGTAATTAACAGAACTTAACCAATATGCATAGTTGTCAAAATATCCACACACTTCAATCCATCAATGATAGCATTATTTAAAAGCATGGTTTTCAGCTCACATAGAGAAGTTTTATTTCTCATTTCTGTGACTCCATTGAGTTATTTCAGGCAAGAGATTTGATATATCCAAGACATGATTTCCTCAGATGTAGGGTCTCAATAACGATAGCCAAGAAGTGATAACCTGTTGAGGTTGCCTAGAGATTAAATAAAAGAGTGTATGCTTAGAGCATGGGACAATTTTAATAAATAGTTGCAGCTATGGTGCCAATATTGTTACTTTTAACATCTTTTAAAGAATTCACATTACAAATCAATGAGGCAAACCAGACATAGTCATGTGTTCATTGTGTGAAATATTAAAATAACAGATAAATCATAAGTTCAGAAACTCTGGTCTTACACATGGCTGTTGTCTGGGTGTATTCACTGATATTGCAGTCCCTACTACGCAAACCAGGATAATCAGTCTTGTTTATCCTAAAGCTGGGAGCAAGGCTGAATTTTTAGCTATACTTAGAACAAGCTCCATGGATAGGTCCGTGCACACTTTCATGTAAAAAGATATGTTACAAGACTGGCCATGGCTCATTCTTCCCACATTGTATGCATATGTGAATAAATTTGAATTCACACATAACCATTTAAAGTCATATTTATTAATGAGAGAATGCAGTGGTCACCCACCAAAAATTTATCTTTAGAGAAAACTGTGCCACTTGAGACATTCCTCAACTTAGTTCTGACTTTTGGGCAAACTGACCAATGAAAACAGTTCTGTCCTCAGTAGGGATGCAGATCTCGGTGATTCCAAGGCAAGCCTGGTTGACAGAGCAAGTGAGTTACAGGATAGCCAAGGATGCACAGAGATACCCTGTCTCAAAAGAAAAAAAAAAAAAAAAAAAAAAAAAAACCTTAGGCAAGTTCTCAGTTTAAAGTGTTATTGTACAATAGCTAGAGACACTCCTTTGTTTAGATTTCTGCTTAACCACATTTTTAAATGTTTAATTATGTTAATTGTCAAATAAAAATCCTATATGCTTACTGTATAGAGCATGTTGTTTAAAAATGTGGATACATTGTGGAATGCCTAAATGGAACGAATTAACAAATATATTACTTCATATGAGATGCTTTGAAATTTAAAAAAACATGTTAAAAATGTGCTCTTTTAATGATCATCAGAAACAGATTTCACTGGTAGAATATGATGGCATGTGCATACAATACCAGGGCTCAGAAGACAGCAAGATCAGGAGTTCAAGGTCGTCCTGGACCACCAGAGCAGCTTGGGCTACCAAGTGCTCTATTTTCACTAATAGCCTGTATGTAATACAAATGAGTTCTTGAAGTTAGCCCTGCTCCCCAACTTGAGGGTAAGTGTGACCCTCAGCCTCCTCCATGCTACTGCTTAGACCAATCATATTGTGTTTTTTCATCTGTCATATTCTGCTAACTTTCAGGGCAAAATAAAAGAGGATAGAGGAGAGCACGAATGTTCCCTAGTACACCTTTAAATAATTTCTTCTAAATCCCTTTGGTTCAGCTTTACACCATTGTTAACCAGGGACCTATCCATAACAAAGCTGAGTACAGAGACATTGGGGCCTGTACTTTTCTGCCTGTGTTTCTGATGGAAGGGGGAAAATGCTTCAGCTCATATGAAGGATGGTTAAAAAGCATACAGTGTAGACAAATGAGAGTTACGCATTTATTTCAATGTTCCTTTAAATCTTATCTTTAATGGATGAAAGAGTATACTCCCCTAGGAACAAACACATTGGAAATGTGAACTGGTTCCCAAAGAGACTGGTACCTGGACTGGCTGTACACAGAAGGAGCAGATTTGCAGAGGCGACCTCTAGAAGACAGGAGCACACAACTGCAGTGGGGTTCTAGGAGACACAACAGGAAAGACGATGGAAGCATGTCTTGACGCGAGCGAGGATGTGTGCACATTTGGGGGTGTGAGAGTGTGTACGAGAGCACGTGTGTATGTAATGTAAGTTGAGGAAACATCTGTACGTGTTAGTGGATGTGGCTGCATATGTGAGTATATGTGTGTGAGAGTCTGTATGTATGTGTGTGTGTGTGTGTGTGTGAGTGCATGTATGTTTGAGCATGTATGTGTGTGTGTGAGAGAATGACTGTGTGTGTAGGTGTGTGTCTATGACAAGCAATAGAAACAGAGCCATGAACTGGTTGTGCACCAGTTCATGAACTACAGCGCAGTATCTGAAAGCGTATCATTTCAGAGCAGAGGAAAGCAACGCGTTTAGAAGCTGTACTTTTGAGCCCGTGATCGTGTCCTGAGGTGCACGCATTAAGACTAAGAGGCAGCATCTGGCCCATGTCAGCGCTCGCCCAGTGATTTCCACCTCTGTCGGGTGGCTGAGGGTGCTGCGAATCTCAATAAGAGGTAACGGAGAGGATCTCCTCATTAGCTCAGCTTGGAGAGGCCTCATCCAGTCACCTGAAGTGTCAATAAACCCTGGTCTTTAATGGTATTGGCTTAGCGATAACGGTACTGCACGCCCTGTCGTTACAAGGTTTAGCACTGGCTGCTCCCTTGGGTGGGGGCATATTATAAGAGCGGGGACTGGATCAGTTGATTTCCCTTAGAACCAGCTGTGGGTCCCCACTACTTGTGTCCAGAAATGGATGTGTACAAGGAAGCCAAGAATGCTTATTTTATTAACAAAATAGGCATTTTGTCCCTTATTTTATAGACAAAGACTATAAAATAAGTCAAATATGGTAGGTTCATAAGATTCTCAGCTCAGGGGTCACTGTCAGTGACACGGAGTGCTTGCAGAACAACATGAAGACCCACATTTGAACCCCAGCACCCATGTGAAAAGCCAGGTGAACCTGTGCCTGCCTGTAATCTCAGAGCAATGAGGTGAGAAAACAGGAGCATTGCTGGGAATTGCTGGTTGCCAGCCTAGATCCAGGCTCATTGGAAGACCCTGTCTCAAGAGAATAAGGTAGAAAGTGATAGAACAGAGCGCTGTTCTATACTCTGCATCCTGTTCACTCATACTTATGCATATCTCTCTCTCGTGTGTGTGTGTGTGTGTGTGTGTGTGTGTGTGTGTCTCCCTTTGTCTCTGTCTCTCTCAGATTTAAAGTATAGAATTTAAACTGGGCATTACTAATCAAATACATAGTCTCAAGGAAACAGCAAGAACCTAATTAAGAGGGTAAAATGAAGATATTAAGTCAAAGGTGCAAGCGGAGTGAGCAGAGGGAGAGAAAATAACAAGGCAGCCAGCAGGCTGAACAGCACCTAACATGCAGGGCTTAATGGCAGGGAGCAGCATTGCCTTCAAATTGCTTGTGAAAGCAAACAACTGCATCTCTCTCCATGTTAACCAAATCCTGACAGAAGATCTGGTTCTTATTCAGGCTCCACTTTTGTTTAAACTGAGTTGTTGACGTATAATTTACATAGCACAAAAGCAACAACTCTATGAGTTTATTCCACTTTTATATCTGTGCAACCAGCACCAATTAGGTTTTCAACAATCCCATCATCTAAAATCGCCAGCATGCTTGCTTGCTGTCAATCATTTCCCAACCTCAAGCTAACTCTGATTTGTTTTCTCTACATATAGAGTCACCGTTTCTAGGTATTTTCTACAAAGAAATTATTACAGTTTGCATGTGTATGTTGAGGTCCTTTGGCTGAGCTTAATCACACAAGATTAAAAAAATTGTAGGCCCAGGCCCACTGGAGAAGTGGGAACTTGTTCAGCCGGTGTGTTAAGCTTTCTCTATACTTGCTGACAAGCAGAAACTCCGCTCATTCATTTTAATAATGATCGTCTTTAATTTTAGTTTCTTTTATACCTGGATATAAGTAAGTGTAACTCCACAGTGGCCTCATGGTGGTGGTGATGGAGACAGCATCATGGCGGACAGGGAGAACTTGTAGTCTTCCTCCTAGTTGCAGGCGCTGAGAACTCCGCTTAATTTTCACATCTCTTCTCTTTGGTTGGGCTAACTCATTAGCATATAAAATGGGATTGGCGCAAGATCAGATGACCTGACATCTGTGCTTCCTGTATTTCTGGATGTGTCACTTTGGAAGAGTCACTTAACTATGAACACCCAGTTTCCTCACGTTCAAAATGCAGGTGCTGAAACTGCTTGTCTCGCAGGGCAAGTAGGAGTATGAATCCAGAGGACACAAGTAAAGATCTTCGGTGTAGCACTGGGACATGACATTTCCTCCTCCATATTTATCACCATCACCTTTATTTCACAAGAAGGGAAGATGAACTGCGGTCTAAGAACCAGACAGCTTGACCACCCTATATCTGTGTCCTAGAAAAAAAAATGGTTTTGCTGCATCTCCCTCTGTCTTTCTAGACCAAGACATCAAAGTCTGCTCATTCTGGCCTCATGTGATGCTGATCATATTTATATAGTTTGACAAACTTTACCCTTGCTCATTTCACCCAGCACAGGCCATCAATAAAATCAAAACAAAGGACTGTTTGGTTTGCTGTTTCTATGTTTTTTCAGTTTCTTTGCTTTCTTGGGCATTCTACAAAGGGTGAGTTGCAATAGTGGTTGTTTCTTCTCTGCCCTCATATGATGCAATGCTGGTTATGTGACCTCTGACAGGTGAAAGAATCAGGATATTCAGTGCTGGAGGGATGAAGTTACCAGAAGAGTGTTTATCTCGATTTTAGTGAATGAACCTAGAGAGGGTCCTCTTCTGCAAGAGGGCTAACTGATGATGGCATTATGAAACAAAGATGTGACAGTGGAACACCAGGAAGGCTGGCACAGCCACTAGAAGGACCAATCACAATCAAACATGAACACCAGGGAGGACAGGAAGATTATTTAAGCAGTTTTATGAAGAGAAGCCAAACACTGCTGGAGAGTCGAGAAGCGTTCACTTTACCCACATCGGGTAAGCCTACAGCCCTTTAGACTGATGGAGCTAGCAACTGGATAAACCCCCTCTCTCCCTCACCCTGGCTGTTCGGGTTGGGTGGAAGGTGCTGGAAGAGTTTCTGTGCATTTGAAGCTGTTCTTATGCTTATAGGGGATAAGAAGAGCTAAAGGCAAAGCCAGTGCCAATGGCCTGGTTTCCTGGTAGCCAACACTAGATCCTGATAGCTTGCTAGTTTATCCTCTATCCTTACCAAAGCACTGGTAGTGAAACCCTTGATGTCATAGATTAGGAAGCAGAGACACAGAAAACTCAGCAGCTATAATAGCTCTCCCTAAATTTAATCACTTATTACTTTGCTAAGCATCCCCACACACACCCAAAGAACTGTACTCTTTTCTAAAGGTATCTAGTGGCTGTCTCTTAATTAGTCAGACATTACTTAGGAGAAGAGTCTTCTCCTAATGTTGACTGGATTTGCTAATTTTGAAAATCTCTCCTCAGCTTCCACATAAAATAGGATCACAACCAATGACTATTATATAAACGAAAGGAAGTAAATAATTCTCTCCAAGTTACAAGCTTAATGAGAAAAACCTGAAATTAGAATTCTGAAATGTCTAATTAAAAAAAAATGTAACACCTTAGGATGAATTTTTAAGGTAAACCTAGTGTCTTTCTCACTAGTAAGAGATATAAAATGGGAGCAGAAGCCCTTGTGGTGTGACCCTTCCCGGGATGCCCTGTAAGTCACGTATCTACCCATCTTCAAATGCATTCCTATGTTCATTGAGTCGGTGAAGAGAAGGCCTAACTAATGCAAAGCATGACACCAAGTCTCCAGACGCAACAGCTGACAAAACCAGGCAAGACTCTTCACATCGCAGGCATTGTGCTCTAGTGGACCGTCCAAATGAAAACAAACAAATGTCAGCAGACCATAAATGCTATGCAGAGAAGGAGCTCTGAAGAGCTACTTGATCTGACAAAGAAATTGGAGATTGATTTCCTTTCTATGAACTGACTTGGTTTCTGTCTTGGAGATAGAGGGCAGACTCACCATCTTCAACCAAAGTTGGCTGATGATGGGTCTTTCAATTGGTTGTGCATGGCAACTACAGCAACCAACAGACCTCAAGACCTTCTGGAAGTGTATGCTTGTTTCAGAAACTGATCTAAACAGGATGTATTTAATAAGTAACTTATTTGAAATTTAATTTTGTAGGAATCCATGTATTTCAATGTTATCAACATCTAATTTTACAAAATATACTTTTAAGTGTCCAAAATAATCTTTTGTGGAGGAAGGAAAAGGAAAGGAAAAATGATGTGCTTATACTATAGTCTCAAAAATAGGAGATAATTGAAAAATAAATAAAAAGCTCATATTTATATGTGAACTCTAGAAACAATGTTTTACTTATTTCCAATCAATTGTAGGCATAAATTATGAATCATCCACAGCATTTAGTTGACCTAGATCAAATGAAATTTATGGCCCAGGTGATTTAGGGGTTGGAGGAGTTACTAACAGGTATGTAGACATGTCACAATTATGAGAATTAGAACATGTTGGACAGGCAAGGAGGGCATGGCCTAATTTATTTCAAGGCAGGGTTTCTTAAACTCAACACTACGGGCCAGAAAATTCACTGCTGCAAGGGGCTGCCCGGTTTGTTAAAACTCTTAGCTTCTACCCTTAATGCTAGCAACAACCCCACCCACCCTCTCTTTGAAAATTAAAGATATTACCAAATATTGTCAAATGTCCTTTAGAAATAAAATCAACCCTGGCTAAAAAAACCATTGGTTTCTGGAATTTTATGATTGTAGCATAGGAAGGAAATCTACATGAAGGTGCAAGGTCATCAGTTTGAGAATGGAGCAGCTACGTGGAATGTAGTGGTCAGCAGAGAGTCACAGGAAATCATCTCTGCAGGCAGAGATTAGGAGACCACATAGGGCGGGTACACATGAGACCCAGGGAACATCTTCAGAAGTCACTCACATGTGGAAAGGAGGACCAGAGACAGGAAAGGAAATGGTACTGAATTGGTGGTCAGGGGCATAGAAAGCTCAAGGTCAAAAATCCAGAAAGATTCAATTGTGTTACCATGTATGCTCCAAGAACCTTCAAATATTAGCCAACTTCTTTAAACTTATCACTTTATTTTACAACTAGTTCAAAAAGTTGTGTGATTAAATATAATTTTGTTCAATAACAATAATAATTAAAAGCCAGACTAAAGAAGATACCTTTGCTAAAAATACATTTTAAAAATAACCAAATTATTAAGACAAAGGTTGGTTGTTGGTTTATCTTACAGAGGCTAAGAACATTTAAAACATTTAGGCTTAAAATTGTGGAGTAATGAGATGAGTCATTTTTTCTTCCTGAGAGCTCACTATTTGTAGTTCTTCCAGTAGGATTTTAGTTATACCACTCTTCTTTCATTGTCCACAAACTTTTCATCTCAAGTCCACAGTGTAGAATAATGGCTGTTTCTCACAGGCCTATCTTTTCTAATTCATTATTAGCATTAATTCATAAATGGCATTATTACATGTATTGCTCTTCATTTACAATATTTGTGCATTCTCAAGGACAGATTCTGATCGGCTTTCCCTGAATCAGGTACCAAGTCATGAAGCAATAAACTATGAAAATGTTCATAGCAATCTTGTCAGTGGATGATGGCTAGTGGGCTTAGAAAAGAAATAAGAGGTGTCTCAGTTTAGTTTCTGTTGCTGTGTTAAAACACCATAACCAAAAGTAACATGGGGAAAAATGTTTAGTTCAGCTTACTGTTGTAGTCCGCCACGAAAGAAAATCATGGCAGGAACCTTAGGATGCAGGAACCTAAGAAAAGGCCTTGGAGGTGTGACCCTTCCTAAGTTGTTCCTCATTTCTGCTTTCTTATACAATCCAGTTACACCTGTCCACAGGAGTCAAAACCCACCCCTACATCAATCATTAATTTAAAAAATGCACCATGGATTTGCCTATAGGACAGTCTAACAGAAGTATTTTCTCAGTTGCCTTTTCTCAGATGAAGAAGAAGAAGAAGGAGGAGGAGGAGAAGAAGACGAAGAAGAAAAGGAGGAGGAAGAGGAGGAGGAGGAGGAGGAGGAGGAGAAACTAAACAAAACAACATCAACAAAAACTAAGCATCAGAGTCCTTTCCAATAGAAAAAAATTAAGAAGTTGTCAGGAAGGGCTGGAAAGAAGTGAAATGTTATTGAAAATTAAAAATACGATGTCCTGAAAGCTGAGCTGAGGACACCTGAAGGTAGAGGGCTGTATGATAATCAGCATAGCAAGAGGAGATGCCGTGATGTGTATCAAAGTCCCTTTAAGAATGGTGAAGATGAGGATATGGTTACCAGGGCTGGAGATGAGCCAAGAGGACTTGACTATGAATGAGAATTAAAAGAAAGACCCAAGACATGCAAACTAATGATTCTGGAGAAGATGACTGTATGAATTTAGCAATTAATAAATGTGATTTAGAGGGTGAAAAATTGGTTATATAAATGACTCGCCTTTGTGTGTGTACATGTGTGTAGGTATAAGTACACATGTGTGTGTGTGGAAACCTCTAGTGTCTTTTTTGATTGCTTGCCAAAGTAGTGTTTGAGACAGGGCCTCTCATTGGTCCTAGAGATCAATGATTGGTTAGACTGGCTGACCACGGAGCTCAGGGCTAGTCTTGTCTCTACCTGCCCAGCACTGGAATTACAGGTGCATGCCACCCCGTCTGGCTTTTGACATGGATTCCGGAAAACTGAATTCAGGTCCTTATAGTTGTGCAGCAAGCAGCTCACCAGCTGACAAAAAAAAAAAAAAAAAAAAAAAAAAAAAAAGACAAAAAAAAAAAAATCCTCAGTGAGAGGATAGTACTTTAGCAACACTTCCTTCTAGCAGTAAGCCCTCTGGGGGAAGAGATTTTATCCCTTTCAAACAGAAAGCCCTTTGTACGTCAGGGCTACTAAGTTCTTGTGGGGAAGAGTAAGCAGGCTTGTAGCCATGAGCAGTTCAGGATGAGTAAACACTGGGCCCATGAATGTGCTTGTTTTAATTGCTAAAGAAGGCAACAGCCATCTAAGGAAGGGAGGATCCAGCCGATAATATAGTCATATGGACAAGAAGGGTCAGAAAGATGGCCACAGGTATGTCAGTGCTCCGGTGTAACGCTCATAAAACCATCAGCGTGGTGACTCCGCTGGCCTGCAGACCAGAGGCCTCTGGCTCAGGATCCTCTTACATCTTTTCCAGACAGCCCTGAGCTCTAGTAAAAGTCAGATTGCAAACACAAACCGCCATGGCTTGGCCCCAGACTGTGTCAGAGGACCCCAGGAAAGCACAGCAGCAGTTCAGTAGCACAGCCCCTCCCCAGAAAGCAGCACGCGGTTAATAGCAGGCTTTGCTTCCCGTCATTTGGCTTAACAAACCAGCCTGGCCAGGCCTGGAAGGTCAGAGTGAGCTCTGCTTTTGCTGAAGATACTGGGATATGTAGCTTCTCAGAGGGTTATTCAGGAAGGTGTCGTAGCTCCTCTTCCTGCTGCTGGTATAAAATACTCGGACAAAAGCAATTTGAGAGGGAAAGCTTTGCTTCAGCTTAGTTCCTCACGCACAGTCCATCAGATGACAGTGGAGAAAGCCAAGGTCAGAAACGGGTGCCTGTTGCCTCTGGTCACACACTCTGGCTGAACCAACGCTTGCGGCTAGGCTCCCTTTCTACTGGTTCATAGTCCGGGATCCAGCATGCTGTCACCCACGGTGAATGCTCTTCCCACCGCAGTGGGATTGGTGGCCTATTCATTCTTACTGTTAAATTGCAATTTGTTTATATCCCACATCTATGTTTATATCCCATAGATAGTGGAGGTTTGGCTTATTTCATATTTTAGTATGAACAATTATATATACATATATAGTATATATATATTTAATATACATAACTTATTAATTTATATATTAAGTATGCCTATATTTAAAGGACATTTAATCTTTTTTTGTCAGAGCATGTCTAGCTCTATAATATTTGGGACATATTACGTAGGAGTAGGATCATCTGTTACTGACTGTGTCCTAAAGCATCTAAGCCAGTGTAAACTCTCTTATAAAAAAAAAGTGTTAAAAATATGCTCTTTTAATGATCATCAGAAATAGATTTCATTGGTAGGATATGATGGTATGTTCCTACAATACCAGGACTCAGAAGACAGCAGGATCAGGAGTTTAAGGTCATCCTGGGTCACCAGGGCAGCAATGTAGGTGCATTAAAATTGTCTCTTGACTCACCAACACCCAGTCCTAGGTGAATTTTAAAAATTCACCTTAATGTAAGGCATTTTTTCAAAGCTATAACAGATATTATATTTTCTTCTTGACAAATATCTTGTTTTCCTCTGGTTCTCTTTTCCTTCTGTGGAGACAATTTCATTTTTAATTCAAATATATTTTGTTCATCTCTTCAAGTGCAGACTCACGACTTAGAAGAGATATGTTGTTTATGTGCAGCTAAGAAATAGCACGACTAATTGAATGGCTTTGTACATGAAAACAAAACAAAAATTATACTCTGTAAACTTAAAACTGAGTAACACTAAAGGATCATTTTTTTTTCTCAATTTTTTGTGTATGTCATGCCTATATCTATGTCTGCATACCATGTCTGTGCAGTGCCTTAATAGCCAGAAGGTGACAGATTCCCCTGGAAATGAAGTTAAAGTGGTTAACTGTGAGTTGTCTTGTGGGTGCTAGAGATTAAACACTAGTCCTCTGGAAGAGCAGTCAGTGCTCATGATGACTGAGCCATATTGTTAAGTTCATCATTAGAGTTTTCTTAGGGTATAATCCTAATGCTTTTATCTAAACGAAATCCAAGAGCTTAGTTCAGTTCATCCAAAACTTGATAAGAGTGATTGTTTAAATGCTATTTTATGTGAAGAAAATGATGGCTAAATACATAGCATGTTGTTATTTTATTTAATCATTCCAATAAAGCCATAGCTTGGAACTGTTTTCTTTAATCTGCACAAGAGCCTTAGAGCTTAAGTGACCTAACAAAGGTCACTTGGGTGCCGTTAAATAAAACAGAGACTTAAGTCATAATTTGATTTGACCCCAAGCAAAGCAAATTCAACTTTTCACTGTGTCAATATGAATATTGTACTTCAGAGAGTAAGAAGGAGAGGGGCCGTGAGAGAGACAGACAGACAGACAGACAGAGACAGAGAGAGAGACACACACAGAGAAAGACACAGAGAGAGGATAAGAATGTTTACTTTTCTATTGTTCATGGATATGCAATCACTATTCATCAAATGGACATATGATTAGACACTCTGAATAGCTGTGTATTAAATCAGCTTCATGAGGTCCTAGATCATTTCAAGACAGTTGTAGCTATTATCACTAAATTGCTTTGCGTTTTAAATGGAGAAGTTAGCATTTCCATTCTGTTGAAAAGGCTATCATAACACTATATGTTGATTATATATCATTAAAGTGTGCATAATTATTTCTGTTATTTATTACAATGAGACAAATCATGCCAAAACGTAGTGACTTGAAATAAAAGCAACTCTGTTGGCTCCCGACTCTATCATCTGGGACTGGATTCGGGCTGAACTGCTTGCCTTGCCCCATGTGGTACAAGCCAGATGGGTCCATGCATTTGCAGTCCACAGGAAGCTCTGCAAGGGCCTCCACAATCAGAGGTGCCCTCATTCACAAGTGTGGCAACTCAGCTGAGGTGGCTGGAACAGCAACGGGCTGTCCGAGTTTCTTTCATCTTTGCTGCTATGCTTGCCTGCATGTGACCTTCTCACACATAAGGAATCTGGACCAGATTTCCTCATGAGGCACCTCACTTTGACTACATTCTCAGAGTAACATTCCCATTCTTTGTTTACAACAACTTACATTATGAGGAAGACCCTAACTTCTTATGTAGGGAAACGAGCACATCTTTTGCAACTGAATTGATCATAAGTCTTCTGGCAAAGAAAGGGTCCTATCTTCAGATGCTAGCCTTGCCATTAAAAATCCATGTTCAGGAAGAATAGTGATTGCATCTCCTTCTGTCCTATAATGACCCCATCTCCACACACACCATATGCAACTGAATGATTGTAGACCTCTTCCAGCGATGTAATTATAAGAGGTTTATCAGCAGTGCAATGATCCCAATTTCTACCTGAACTGCAATTGATATCATCATTATAGGCCATATAATGAGCATATCGCCACCATAAATGTAATTAACACATTGTCTTTTGCATGCTAAAGATTGTGTTTCTCTGGCAAATGCAATAACAGTTCTACCTGTAATACAATGATCCCATCTATTTATGCAGGTTAATTATTGCTTTTCCACTTCTAAGCCATAATGATAGGTATTCATATAGGACAGAGATTGCATCTCTGGCCTTGGGGTAATGATCACATATGCAAAGTAAGATAACAAAATTGTCCTCAGGGCAATGACCAGATTCCTCTGTATAAGGTAATGATAACAAGCTTCTTGTCAATACCGTGGCTCCAACTTCTCCTGCAGAGAGAATGGGCAGCACACATTGAGGCTTCATGTGTTCAAATTTACCTGAAATGGACATGTAGATATTTTTTAGCAGTAGTGATAAGAGCATCAATGTTAGTTTCAAAGAGATTGTGTAAGTAGATGCTACAGTATGGACTTTGGGAAGCACACTCAGCTTCTCCAAACCAGGTTGCAAAATGAAGATGATTAACAACTTTACTGGTGGTGGTGTTATTAGATGGTAAAATGTTCACATGAACGTAGCTTGTCACCATGAAGTCAGATCCGGAAATAATGTTCATACATTTTCTACCTCTATTCGATCTCTAGACCACCTCTTTGTTCTGAGTCCTGCAATATCTGGACCTCTGTTTTACTTCTCTACTCAAACACCTGTGAGCATTCAACATCACATTCTGACTTTCTTCCCTTCATTATCCTCTATTATTGTTGTTTTGACTCCTTGGAGCTTTCTTATCATTGTTTTAGTTCTGTCTGAATGCAAATGTCCTCAGATTTCTAAATCTGTCATCTTTGCTTTAGGACTCCATTGCAAGATATATATATGTCTTCTATGTTTCTAAAATTATTTAGGTTGTTTTGTAGATTAGTGACCACATTCTGTCTGTAGAGTCAGGGCAGAAAGCAGCAGGAGCCTAAACTCTATTGTGAACACTCCAGGATGATCAGACACTGTGGGATTGAGTCAAAGTTGTAATAGCCTCCGCTGTGCTGCTGGCCTTCACCCAGGTCCACTGCTGCCCTCTCGGTCCAGTACTTCAGCATCCTTCCTACTAACAGCACTTTACTGATTTCCTAAGGAAAAAATGAAGAGATGAAGAGATTGATGAATTTGAACTTATAAAACTTCATGATAGACAAAAATCAGTGGAAAAAGGAAAGGCATTCTTGCTAAAAATCAAAAACAAAACAAAACAAAAAACCTGCAGTCAACTACAAAATTGTCTAGACCCCAGTAGAAAAATAAGAACATTGATAAAGAAAAAAATCCACTAACTAATATCTCTAATGATTACAAGAATTCCTATTTAAGATGAATTATAATTCATAATTATAATTATGAATTATATAATTCACATATAATAATTATATAATAATTATTATATACATAATTATATAATTATTATTATATACATATTTAAATGAAAGAAGAAATGACATGTCTGGGGAAACATGGGAGACTAATGAGAGGAAGAAAGGGCAGCAAAGAGGAAGGTTAGGGACTGCTGGAGGAGAATATGTTCAATATTCCAGGAGAGGCAACTGCTGAAGAGTGTCAGTCACAGTATATAGAAGACAATTTCAGGAAACTATCATATCCAAACACAAAGAAATATGACCCCTAAGTGTATTGTCAAAAGTAAGTAAGAAGATGAGAAAATTTATAGAAACACATATGGAATATATATTATATATGTGTTTTAAAAGTAAACTGATAGCTAAGGATTAGATTTTTTTTTTTTTTTTTTTTAGTTCCAATAAAATTCCCAAAGGTTACTAAGTTGTATTTCACCTAAAGGGGGAAAAGAATCATTATTCGCAAAAGAAAAAAACACAAAATTTCATGACTCATTGTTGTCTCTTGAGCAGGAAGCAAAATATGAGCATATGGAAAAATAAATAAATCTGAAAAATGTGTGCAAACTCCAGGTGAAAATGAAAAAAAAAAAAACCTCACAACAGAGCAATGTCATAAAGAGATTTTACATATATACAACATGACTGAAACAGTCAATACCACTTCCCTCTTGTGGAAGACAAGAGCTGATCTTAAAATTAATATTGGGAGAGCACAGATCTGTTTTAAAATTTCAATATTCAAGCTCTAAAAGCCCATGTCTGATCATAAAAATGAAGTGAGTGAATCTTTTGTGTCAAGAGGATCCCTGTAGACAACCACTTTTCCTAAAGCAACAAATGGGATAAGAAGGGTTTACCCTTCAATAGGACCTAAGATGTTGTAAAGTGTTATTAAAGTAGGATGCATGCTAGAAAAGATTGAGAGTCCTTGTGAACCTGCAGATTTTCCCAACTGTAGATTGAAACTATGGTTTTCCTCCATGTCTATGTTTTCATCAATTGAGAATTTCATACATTCATATAATGCTTTGGACTGAACATGTACAGAGGTTGACTCTTCTTGTCTATTCCCTATTCAAGACACCTTGAACATGAAACGGATTTAGTGACTTCTGTTTAAGGATCATGTGTAGAAAAGGGAATATTCTAGAAAGATGTGGAGAAACCTACTATTAATAAAAAAAGAAATATCAACATCAGCATCACCCATACCAGGAGCTGTGTATATGTTCCTGGTGTTACCTTATAAACAAGGCTCTTCATTTTTATAATACTTTCTCCAAATTACTAACCTCACCCAGCTCCTGAAACAGACCTGATGGACCCAAATTCTGGGAAATTACACATAATTCTAGATTAGCACACTTTAAAAATATCAAGGTCAGGAAAGGCAAGGGAGCTCTCATAGGCTGGTGAAGACCATGGAGACATTCTGAGTCAGTGCAATATGCTGTGCTGGAATGGATCCAGAAACAGTGAGATGAAAGGGAAAAGTCCAAAGAGAGACTGTAGCTCAGTTCATAGCACATGTGGGTGCTAATTTCTTAGCTTTGATATGTGCACCATGTGATGAAAGGTGTTAACATGTTCAGAACTAAGTAAAGGCTATAGTAGAACAGGGTATTGTGTTTTTATTATTCTGTAACTGTGACATTGTAGAAAAGTGATTATATGCTTGAGCCTCTAAGATTTCCTCCTACCATCCAAAGGAATGTTGGTTATAATGCCACTCTTGGTTAAGTGACTTCTCAGTCCCACCTTAGGGTACCAGCCTAAAGTATCAGGAAGCTTCTAGACAAAGACTTTTGTAACCTGCCTCTTTATGACTTTTCTCATCACACTCTTTATTATGTGGATGTGGATGTATATATTTTCCTTGCCTTTTATTTTATTTAGGTGCTTGCTAGAGTTCAACTGTCGCTCAGGGCATTAAACTAATTTTATCCTCAGCAATGATCATGGAGCTGCATGCGTAATGAGTCCCGTTATTGCTCATGTTATTAAGTAGGCTGTTGGGGATGTGGATGGGCAGGAGGCTACCATCTAAAGGCAGTGGCTCTTCCTGGTCCTGCCTGCCCCTCCCTCTCATTCACTGATGCCAACAGTCCAAGAACTAAATAAACAAAAACCAAAAAACCACAAATCCAGTCAGAAAGAGATGCAATGCAAAGGACCCTGCTCCCTGGTGTGAGGAAGTGTTAGAGGTGGGTATTGGCTTTGAGGCACAGGCTTTTTCTTATTTATTTAATGCAAAACAAAGTCATTATTTATTTACTGCTTGAAAAGACCAAAAAGTCCAAGTCCAATGAGAACTGAGACACAGCCCCAATTGTCTTGGGTATTTTATGAACATTACCACATAGCAAACTCATCAAGAGGGCGTAAACACCCCTCCACTGATAGAACAGAAACTGAAATGGAGAGATGCCAGAAGCCTCATCTATACTTTTCCAGTCCAATATCATGGATCAGCACTGTCCAGATATCCCTAAGACATGCTTTCATATCATCATAGTTAGCCGCAGCAGAAACCCAATGAACTCTAATGTATCTGTGAGTGAGCTAAGACTTTATTAACACAAAGATTGTGATATAATAGTAATTTTATATATTATTATTATTATTAGTCACAGTTTATTCTCTTTGTATCCCAGCTGTAGCCCCCTCATCACCCCCCAATCCCATCCTCCCTTTTCTCCCCTTATGCTCTTCCCCTAGTCCACTGATAGGGGAGGTCCTCCTCCCCTTCCCTCTGACCCTAACCTATCAGGTCTCATCAGGACTGGGTGCTCCACTTGGAGACTGAGTCTATGGGTTACACCTGAGCAGAGGTTTTAAGTCCTTTCAATGCATAATCCTTGGTTGGGGTATCAGTCTCTGCAGGTCCCCTTGGGCCCCGGTTGGTTTTTTTTTTTTTAATTTTTGGCTTTGATGGTCTTTTTATGGAGCTCCTGTCCCCTCCAGGTCTTTATATTTTCCACTTCTTTCATAATATTCCCTGCACTCTGCCCAAAGTTTGGCTATGCTTTGATACCCTGATCAGTAGAGTCCTTCAGAGGCCCTCTGACAGAAATTGTGTTATATTTACACAATGGAATAGTATTCATGTATTAAAAACAAGGAAATCATGAAATTTGCAGGCAAATGGATGGAACTAGAAAAGATCATCCTGAGTGAGGTAACCCGGAAGCAGAAAGACACACATGGTATGTACTCACCTATAAGTGGTCATTAGACATATAATATAGGATAAACATACTAAAATCTATACTCCTAAAGAAGCTAAACAAGAAGGAGGACCCTAAGGAAGATGCTCCATCCTCATTCAGAAGGGCAAACAAGATAGATACTGGAAGTGGGAGAAGATAATAATTTTTAAATGGACCTTGAGGCTTTCATTTTTAACATCTGCCAGTGAGTTCCACTTCAGTGGTACAAGCTTCACAGTTTTAGCAGCAAGATTGAGGCCCAAGAGAAAGCCCATGCCTGACACTGCCTGCATGGCCAGGAACTGGAAGCTGAATGTCCCAGGAACCTAGGGTAGAACCAAACATGACTGGCAATGAAAAAAAAATAAATGAAATGATTCCTAATGTTATTCTGCTATACTCATAGATCAGTGCTTGGCTCAAGAATATTAGTAAGGCTTTCTCCAGCAGCTCAGGAGAACAGACGCAGAAACCCACAACCAAACATTAGATAGAGGAAAGATTGTAGGAGCCAGAGTAGTTGAAGACACCAGGAGAACATGGCCCAGGAATCAACTAAGCAGAGCTTAGAGAGACTGAAGCTCACCAAATCTGAAGCAGCAATCACAGAGCTTTCACGGGTCGGTGCTAGATTCTCTACATATATGTTGTGATTGTTTTGTTCTTATGGTAGTCATAAATAATGGGAGTGGGGGTATGTCTGACTTTTTCACCTGCTCTAGGGACCCTTTTCCTCCTACTGGGTTGCCTCATCCAACCGTGATATGAGGGCTTGGGCTTAGTCTTATTGCATCTTGTTATGCTATGTTTGGTTGCTATCCCTGGGAGGCCTGCTCTTTTCTGAAGAGAAACAGAAGAGCAGTGGACCTGGGGGAGAAGAAAGGTGAAGGTGGGACTGGGAGGAGTGGAGGAAGGGGAGCTGTGGTCAGGATGTATTGTATAAGAGAATGAAAAAAAGATATATCTATAAAAAAATATATCCTATATTATATTGGAATCCCATTACTACTGGTTACACCTCAGATCTGATTGGGAAAGCAGAAAATAACGATAGAATTTAAATGTAGCAGCCAAGTCCATTACTGGAGTATTGGCTCTTGTGAGTTTGACTTTATGGGTTGAATAGACCTATCTTGGCTATTACTCCAATTTAACAGCTTAAGGCTGGTACTAGAAGATACCAAAAGGAAAGAGCTGTGTCTTCAGGGACACAGGTTAAAAAAAAAAGTGGTCATTTTCATTCTCTGGAAAAGAAGACCTCCTCAGACTCCATCCCCTGCCCTTTGATGCCTTCTTTTAATATTTTTCACTATTATTTTATGTTTTGCCTGCATGTATGTATGGGCACTGCATGCATACCCGATGCCTGCCAAGGACAGAAGAGAACACTGGATCCCCCGGAACTGACCCACCAGTGGTTACACCAGTGGTTATAAGCCGCCATGTTCTTTGCAAAAGCAGCAAGTGCTGTTAATAGCAAAGTCATCTCACCAGCTCACCTTCCTGATCTTACATAGAAACACTGAAGGGCCAACTTGTTCTTCTACTTTAAATAAGGCAGAGTGGTACATCTGTCAAAGATAAGAAGGGAAAGTTGAACTCATGAACTCATTTCACTTTGGGGAATTTATGCCATTTTTCTAAGCAACAATTAGATTGCTTAGCTGTGTAAAACATGTCTGGTGAGCCCTAGTCCTCCAGGACTTATGAATAAGTATAAACTATCTCCTGCACTCTCATAAGTTTCAACACTAAGCCCAAGCCAGGTGATGCTATGTTGGGAGTTTTGAGCCTCTTCAGTAGTAGGTGTGGCTGGCAGAAGATGGTCACTGGAGAAAGGTCCTAGAGGGTTAGTCTCCCACCTTACTTCTGATACTTCTTACTCTCTGAATCCTGTCCACCAAGATGAAAGAAATCTTGTTTTGTTTGTTTGTTTGTTTGTTTTTTAAAAGCTCGCATTGCCATGAATACAGCCTCTTCATCATGAAGCATATCTTCTCCACCATGAACTGAGGTAAAACAAGCCACTTGTCCTTTGGTCACGTCTGTTAGGCAATCCTCCACAGCAATGAGAAAGTGAGAAGGTGGTTGAGACAGAAAAAAGCACACCTTTCCTCCCCAATAACCAGTGAACCTCTGACCCTGGCTTTGTCATGCGTGCACACATATGCTGTAAGTTTTCCAATTTTTATAACTCATTTGCTCGTTATGTATTAGCAATCTCCCTCATGAACATCGATGCAAAAACAGTCAATAAGATACTAACAAACCGAATCCAAGAACACATCAAATACGTTATCCACTATGATATATTAAGCTTCGCCCCAGGGATACAGGGATGGTTCACATATGATCCATCAATATAACCCACCATATAAGCAAACTGAAAGAAAAAAAAAATCACATGATCATCTCATTAGATGCAGAAAAAGCCTTTGATAAAATTCAACACCCCTTCATGATAAAAGTCTTAGAGAGATCAGAGATACAATGCACAAACCTAGACATAATAAAGGATATATACAGCAAGCCGATGGCCAACATTAAATTAAATGGTGAGAAACTCAAAGGAATTCCACTAAAATCAGAAACAAAGCAAGGCTGTTTACTCTCTCGATATCTCTTCAATATACGACTTGAGATTCTAGCTGGAGCAATAAGACAACTAAAGGAGATCAAGTTGATATAAATTGGAAAGGAGGAAGTCAAAGTATCACTATTTGCAGATTATATATATATATATATATATATATATATATATATATATATATATCCTTCAAAATTTTACCAGAGAACTCCTACACCTGATAAACACCTTCAACAAAATGGCTAGTTACAAAATTATCTCAAAAAAAAAAATCAGAGCCTTCCTGTATACAAAGAAATAATGGGCTGAAAAGAAATTAGGGAAACACACCCTTCACAGCAGCCACAAATAATATAAATTAGCTTCGTGGACCTCTAACCAAGCAAATGAAAGAACTTCAAGTCCCTTAAAAAAGAAATTGAAGAAGATATCAGAAGATGGAAAGATCTCTCATGCTCATGGATCAGTAGGATTATCATAGTAAAAATGGCCATCTTACTAAAAGCAATCTATAGATTCAATGCAATCCCCATTAAAATACCAACAAAATTCTTCACAGACCTTGAAAGAACAATTCTCAGCTTCATATGGAAAACAAACACAAACAAACAAACAAAAACAAGATTAGCTAAAACAATACTATACAATGAAAGAACTTCTCAAGGTATCTCCATCCAGGATTTCAAACTGTACTAAAGAGCAATAGTAATAAAAAATGCATGTTATTGGCATAGAAAGAGACTGATTGATCAATGGAATCGAATTGAAGACCCAGAAATATACCCACACACCTTTGGACACTTGATTTTTTACAAAGAAGTGAAAAACATACAGTGGAAAAAAGAAACCATCTTTAACAAATGGTGCTAGTCCAACCCATATTTATCACCCTGCACAAAAATCAAGTCCAAGCTGATCAAAGACCTCCACATAAAACCAGATCTGTTAGAAGGAAAATGTGAACCAATCTTGAACACATTGGCACAAGAGATAACGTCCCGAAAAGAACACCAACAGCTCAGGCTCTAAGATCTACAATTAATATACAGGACCTCATGAGACTGAAAAGCTTCTGTAAGGCAACGGACACTGTCAACAAAATAAAATGGCAACCCACTGACTGGAGAAAGATCTTTACTAACCCTACATCTGACAAAGGGCTAATCTCCTAAATATATAAAGACATTAAACACAAACAAACTAAATAACCCATTTTTTAAAAAACGGAGTACAGAGCTGAACAGAGAATTTTCAACAGAGGAATCTCAAATGGTGGAGAAGCACTTAAAGAAATACTCAACTTAATTAGTCATCAGAGAACTGTAAAGCAAAATGACTCTGAGATTCCATCTTACACCTGTCAGAATGCTAAGATCAAAAACTCCAGTGACAGCACATGCTGGTGAGGATGTGGAGAAAGAAGAACACATTCCTCCCTTGATGGTGGGAGTACAAACTTGTACAACCACACTGGAAATCAATCTGGGGCTTTCTCAGAAAATTGGAAATACTACTACCTCAAGACCCAGCTGCACCACTCCTGAGCATATACCCAAAAGATGTTCTACCATACCTCAAGGGCATTTGTTCAGCTATGTTCATAGCAGCTTTATTCATAATAGCCAGGAACTGGAAACAACCTAGATGTCCCTCAACAGAAGAATGAATAAAGAAAATATGTACCTTTACAGCTATTAAAAACAAGAAAATCATGACATTTGCATGCAAATGGATGGAACAAAAATGATCATCCTTTATGAGTTATACCAGACCCATAAAGACAAACATGATACGAACTCATTCATAAGCCAATATTATCCATAAAGTACAGGATAAATATACTATTAATCACAGACCCAAAGAAGCTAAATAACAAGAGAATTCTAAGAGAGGCCCTCCTTGAATCTCATTCAGATGGGGAAATGGAATAGACAGTGGAAGAGGAAGTAGAAAGAGAACTGGACAGGAGAAGTTGTGGGGAGAGAAATGAGGATGGGTCAGACATGAGGAGGGGAAGGGAAAGTATGAGGGCCTGGAGAGAAAAGGGAAACCAAAGGTGGGGGCATTACTGAGACAAGCTGGAGACCTGCAAAAAGGTAGGCCACAGATGGGGTTGTCTCTAGCAGAGCCTCTTTGTAGTGGGGGTGGGGAGGGAACATGAGTTGAGGAGGCCATTTTCCAGCCAGACAGGACCTATAGTGGTGGGAGGGGAACACCAATCCACCTACAAAACCTTTGAACCAAAGTTTATCCTAGCTACATGATGGGAAGAGATAAAGATAGAGTAGATAGTAATGGAATGACCAACCAAAGCCTACCCCAACCTGACAGGCATCCGACTGGAGAGAGCCAACCTGTCTGCTATGTTTACAGACAGGAGCCTATCCTGATCATTCTCTGAGAACCCCAACCCACAGCAGCTGATTAAACCAGATGCTGAGACTTAGAGCCAAGCATCAGCGGGAGCTCAGGAAGTCCTGTGGAATCATGGGAAGAAAGGATAGAAGGACCTGGAGAGGACAAGAACACTGCAAGAAGTCCAACAGAGTCAATGAACCTAGACCCATGGGGGCTTACAGAGATGGAATTTGATCACTTTGTGCTAGCCAGGCTGCCTTGCCTGGCCATAGTGGATGAGAAGGAGCTCAGTCCTGATGCGACTTGATGTGCTGGGTGCATTGTGGAGGAGGAAGCCTCTTTTCTGAAGACAACTGGAGAGGGAAATGGGTGAAGAGTGTTGGAGGGAGGGACCAGGATCAGGAGGAGAGGAAAGAGGAGGCTTTGATTGGGATATAAAGTAAATATATAAATTAAAAATAAATTTTAAAAAAAGAAAGAAGTTTGCATTTGTGGGAACTTACTATTATTAAATAGTGTATCCTCATAATCCTTCACTTTGCAAAAACATTTATATTCCCCTACAATTTGCCAGTCACACTATAGACTATTTAGAAGTATATTATATAAACTTCAAATTCCCTTGAAAACATTGTTACAGTTCTTTAATTTATTTTTGTAGTTCTATGATACATTATAAAATTTTAATTTGTTGAAATATAAGAATCTTTAAATTTTAAAATCATTTATCCATGTACAATTAAAAATTTTCTGTTATCATTGCAAGCGATGTTCTGTATATCTGAATTAGATTGGCTGATTACGTTGTTTATGAATTTTATGTATATTCTGTTAACTATTCTATCTTGTTGATCAGTGGTATAATTTTAGACTGCAATACCCCATGTTTTGGATTTCTTTCTTGCTTTTCCTGTTCATTTTTTCTTTATTTATTCTCAATGGGATCGAGACACATTTAGCTAATGATATCTTCTCTCTGGATTGATTGTTTTGTCCTTCAGAAGTACATGTCTTTATATCTAGTAAAGTTTCTGCTCATGAAGCCTACTCTAATTGCAAGACAGTTGGGCTTTCCATAATTTGTGTGTGTGTGTGTGTGTGTGTGTGTGTGTGTGTGTGTGTGTGTATAATTTACTCTGTTTCTATCTTACTGTGTGATTGAGTCTGACATTTTACTTGAGAGTGGTGTTGTTGTCTTGTTGCTTTTCTCATTTATCTTGTCAGCTCTTTTAAAAACTAAATTTCCTGGATAATGATTCACATTTTTATTATGCTTTGTGTTCATTTGAAATGTTCTATATTTATCTTATTGGTGTGATCAATTAATTGCTTATATGTATTAATCACAGCTATTATAGTCTCATTCTCTCCTGGTTTCTGAATGTAGATCTTCTATGGATGTGTTTGTTGTACTTCTTTATCTGTTTGTCTGCCAATCTGTCTATTGTCTATTTTTGTATTAATTAATTTTTACTCTGTCCCCACAAGTAAAGGAATAATATTTTATTAAATGATAAATATTTAGTTTGAAAATTGTAATGATTAAAGCTCTTGCTCATGTTATAAGAGGTTTCAATGTGTACCTGGTAAGCTGTTATCTTGAATAGAAACCTTAATCCAAGAAGGGATCAACTGTTTCAAGTCTCAAAGACTGGTCTCTGTAAAAACTGATCCATCTCAAGCCTTAGTTCTTAAGAAGTCACCTTTCTATGGTCCAGGTGAATCTATATATAGTTAAGAAAACTACTTTTAGCCAGACACAGTGACACAGGCTGGTAATCCCAGCACTGGGGAGGCAGAAGCAGGCAGATCTCTGTGAGTTCAAGGCCAGCCTGGTCTACAAAGCAAGCCCAGGACAGCCAAGGCTACACAGAGATACCCTGTCTCAAAAAACAAAAAAGCAAGTAAGTAAACAAACAAACAACCTCCCTCACCCCCTCAAAAATAAAAGAAAAAGAAGAAAAGAAAGGAATAGAAAAGAAATCTACTTTTTGCTAGGCCCTGGAGAGGGGAATATGGAAGATCCTGCAGCAGACAAAGAATACGAGATATCCATTTAATGGGGTGCTGAATCCTACTAGAAAGCATGTGGATGGCCTCATTGTTTTTGATTATGTAACTTCATGACTGTTTTAAAGATAGAAGTTGTCTTTCAGAAACCAGACAGGTCTGCAAATTATTCCTTATGCTAGAAAAAGCAAAGTGTCCTAATGTTTGGCTGTGGGTCTCTGCAGCTGTTTCCATCAGTTGCTTGCTCAGTGAAGACTCTTTGATGACAATTGGGCTAGGCACCAGCATATGAGTACAGCAGAACATCATTAGAAATCATTTCATTGACTTGATATGTCATGTTTGGTTGATATCTATGGCTGGACATCTCTTTTCTAAAGAGAAGCAGGGGAGTGGATGAGAGAGGGAAAGAAGGGAGGGATGGGGGAGGTACTGGGAGGAGAGGAGGGCGGGAAACTGCAGTAGGGATGTATAATAATAAAAAAGAAATTCAAAGGGTCTCCTTTAGGGTAGAATTGATGCTCACCCTGTGGATATTGACTAGTGTGTCTAGTCAATGTTGTCTACACAATATTGCAGATATACTTAAGTGTTTATCAGACTGACCACAGATGGACAGTAGGTATGGTTCTCTTTTAACATGATTATAACACAAGTGCTATAGAAATTTGGAAACACGCATGCTTTGCATCACGAGTATTTTGATTTTATTCCTTAAAATACATTTTCTATTTTTATTGTTTTGCTCTTTTTATTGTATGTGAAATATAAGTATATATAGATATGTTATTTTATATTAATTATATTATAATATTAAACTATATTATATTACATTTTATTATATTATATTATATTATATTATATTATATTATATTATATTATAATTATATTATATATTAGTGTCCTTTGACCATATCTGCTTCTATATCCTTGTTACTTTCTCTCTTCCCATACAAGTTCTTCTCTCCTTAATAAGCTTCCAAAATCTGGGTCAATCAAAGGTCACTTCTGCACACTGCTGCTCTGTCTTCCAATTATGACCCCTTACTGTTCTTACTGAAGATTCACTGTCTCCTACACCTCTCTATGACTCTGGTAGACCAGTATTCCCAGCATTGTAATTCTAGTAACCCCCATATTATTCTCTTACCCTCCCACCCCCAAGTTCTTTCTACTCCTTTTCCATGTTATTTGAAATCTAGCTCTTATTTTGTTTATTTTTACTGACTTTGTGCTTCATTAATTTAAGTTGTTTCATATCCTTATAGGGCAGAGGGCTTGCCATGGAGAAGAGCTCTGAAGTATTTTTGCTGCATTTATTTATTTATTGTGTGTATGTGTGCATGTGCATGCCTTTGTGTGTCTATATTTGTTTGCATGGCATGCCATGCTATATGCTCATGTGGCAGACAGAGGAAAACTTGCAAAAGTCAGTTGTCTCTTCCCACCATGTGGACCTTTGGGATCCATCTCAGGCCATTTGGTTTGGAAGAAAGAACCTTTGCCCTCTGAGTCTTGACTTTTTGAGAGGCTTTTCTAAGTTTTGTGTCACTCACACCATTTGTAAGATGTGTACCATGAAAGGATTCTCATTATATATCAGGAGGGTCTCTGAAAATTCCTTGTCTTCATAATTGTAGAAACATAAATCTTCATACATAGAATAATTTGTCTGTTCTTGTATACCTCGATCTTTTTTCCTGTGTTTCACCTTTGTCTGCTTTTGAAATGTAAAGTTAATTCCAATCTTGTCTATATTATTTAACTTTGTCTTCACAACCCAGAAACTTCTCTAATCTATAGATAGCAATCGCTAAACATTTTGATTTGGAAGAATGAATGGAGAGGTAAGACAAGCACCCATGATTCCCAGTGCCAACCACAGTCTCTAATGTATTCTCAGAGCTCGAAACTACAAGCCCTTTAATTCTGTTGACAACAGTTGAGTGGAGAATTGATAGCTCAAGTGGACAGGGCTGCCGAGCTCTCGCCACCAGGTTGATCTCATTTGGAATGAGTCCCTATAAATGAATCTAAATATCCTTACTGCTCATCAAAGGCCAGGCACAGCTAGTTAAATTAATAAATACCCATGATGATGATAATGAGCTGAACTCAGTGAAAAGCCTTTTCACAGATGCACTTTCAGTTGAAAGCTACTTCCTCTGGCTTTGACAATGTCATTCTCAGTACTTCCCGTGTTTATGTGAATCTAAAGGTACAGGGGACACAACAAATCTCCATTTGTTAGGTACCGGCCTTAAAGAGAGTATTTCTCTTATTTATTAGTATAATATTCTCAGAATCTGGTCAATAACTATTTTAACCAGGTTAAATACATGACTGAAAAGTGGGAAATTACCATCTCTTTGCATAGTAACTGCAAGTAAAAAAACAAAGCCCAAAACCAAACCAACCTACCAACCAACCAACCAAACAAAAACACCTGAAAAATAAAGGCTCTTGCTCAAAGTATCTAAGAAAAAACAAAAAGCAAGAAAGAAATTTAAAAAAAAATCTATAATACTGCAAGAAAAATAGAATCTAATTGTGACTAAAGTCACAAGGGAATTTCAGCCTGTCATTCTTTAAGATTTTGTTTTCTTTAAGATATCACCTTCATAGAATACAAATGTAACACTATAATAATCTATTTCTGTTGGTGGATGCTGATGTTGGCAAGAGTCTGCTGTTGTACGTACTGCACATTTATTACTGCACATACTCATAACAGGTGAAAAGTCCATGTATTTTCCTTTCCTGTCTTTGATATATTCTTTAATTCATCTCTCCACACATATCCATTATCTATTTTCCAATAGTTGCTATGAATATGGCAGACTGTAGTAAGTATTTCTAATACCCTCTTACCTTCATAAAGACACTGCAAGTGCCTTTTGTTTCACTTCACAAGTTTGCCTGTCCCCTCCTCCTTTTTTTAACTTCGAGGTAAAAAAGGCCTTTGTTGCCTATACCCTTCATTTATCAACTATTGTTTTTATTTTTAAATCAGAAGAAGGGATAACTAGATTCTAGTTATGCAAATGGTATGAGATTACTGATTCCTTTCCCTGCTACTTTTGTCACCTCCATAGCAGAAAGAATCAATTAAGCTTCCCTCTTTGGGTTCTGACCTTGGAAACACACCCCTGGCTTCTGTCCTGTCCCAGAGCCTTTCCTGTGGTGAAGGGCCCATCAGAGTCTCCCAGACAGCTGTTAGAGCTCAGAGTCAATTTACTTTGGGGTGAGGGCTTGAGGGATACAGATGGGTGAATTACAGGTGTTCAGCTTAGTGGCAGAGCCTCCTTGGCACAAGTTAATATGTGCTCCAACCTGTTTCAGCTGCAGGGCAGCAAAGCTGTCACTCTTGCCCTGAAGAGGGCTGGTGGGCTCTGGCTGGGTGCCATATGCAATACTAGTTACAAGGTCAAGTACATGTTTTTAGTCTTTGAAAGCTGTAATAACTTGAGCTAGTTGTCAGGCTAAATACACTTTTAGCCTGAGTCAGGTTTCGCTCTTTTGTTTGAAATCGAGGCATCAAAGTGACTCTTAGCTGAATTCAACAATTCTACCCAAAAAAGTAACTGCTGTACTTCCTGCCCTGGGTCTGTCACTCAAGCCTCTTTGTGTAACTGGATTTTTTGTTGTTGTTGCTGTTGTTTTCTTTTTTGATGTGTTCACCATTTGTAGTCTTTAAATTGCATGCTGCTCCGAGTTCCTCCTCTTTGTCAGTTCTGAACCCATTAGACATTCCTTAAGTACATAATTATAAATGAACATGAGCATTTTGAAGAGCAGAATGTTTATGAAAACTTCTTGTAACAGAAATTGAGGGTCAGTGAGATGACTTCATAGTGCTTGCCCTGAAGTCTGATGACCTGAGTTCAATCCCCAGGCCCCGCATAGTGAAAGACTGGATTCTGCAAGTTGTCCTTTGACCTCAATAGGCATCCCCCCAAAAGAAGCGCATAACTGCTGTAAGAAAATTTCAAAGAAATTAATGAAAAACCAAGAGAAAGAGGTTTCAATAGATTCAGTCCATTTCCAAATAAAATATAAATCTTTATAGAGGCCTCAGTGAGTAAAGTGCTTGCCCAACTGTGCTAGTCTATAAACCTTGAACCTCACTGGTGAGATGAGAGTTAGAAACAAGGATGATCTTGGGAGCCCAAAGGTCAGCTAGCCTAGCAAGCACAGCGGTAATCAAGAGACTTTGTCTCAAATAAAGTGCAAAGCTTTCACCTTGTCTCTACATATGTGCCATGGCATGCACACATCTACACACTCACACACACAAAACAAGTTTTAAAATCTCCATTTCAAAGTGTAGAGGACAAAATAAAATAGCCAAGCATTGGAGGCCTCCTAAACCTTAGTGGACTTTCCTCATCTGTAGGTATTGGGTTCCAGGTAAAGTATCCCGAAAAGAAGACTTACCTCAGAGAAACCATGTCTGAGGCTGTGCGGGGGGGCCGGGGGGAGGAGGCCTGGAACAGGATTGATGTTTACATCTCTGATTTGAAACCAATCCAGTTGTGCTCCATTCAGGCCATAACATGACTACTGCAAAACTCCTATCTATCATTGGAAGGGCCCTGCTTTCCGTAACTCCTTCTGATACGCTGTCAAAGGATTCAAACAACTATTCCGATTACACTTTAATGGATAGTTTTTATTCAACACATAAGAAAACTCACCATAAACAAATGCTGTTCTTTCCTGAACTCCGTGAAGTTAAAGGAGCTGGATTGTGGGTTAACTATGTAATATTTATAGAGTTCAGACTGTGGGTGAAGCCAAAAGCCCACTTCTTTTCCTTAAGGCCAAAGAGTGCTTTATATACTATGATTTTGAAACAGTTTTGAAATTTTACCTTCCTCAGAAATTTGTTCAACAGCAAAGAATAGAAGGAACAATAAATAGTCAATTTCTCTTCGTTTCTCTTTTTCGTGTTCTTGAAGAAGTCAATACTAATGTAATCGGCATCTGTGTAATCAACCTTCTCCCAAGAATTTCTAAACACATATAAATGTGCTGGTTGGTTTCTAAGAAGTAATCACTTTCCCTAAAACCATAAACCAGGTCACACATGGCTCTGATTGTTAGCGTCAAATTCTAAGGTCTGAAATTTTGACCTGTGATTCATGTCAAGCTATCAGTCCTTTCTACTCACCTACACCCATGAAAGTACTTAAAGACTATGAAGAGAGCAATGAAGATACCTGTGCCCAATCAGATTACTGTGCCAGCTCTCTGTGGGCTGCATTCGGGACATGGTGAAAATATGATGCCATCTTCACAGCCTAATAATTCTGAATCTTAGGAGGAACACTTGTGAGAAGCCACGTGAATATGAGCACTCACTTTTTGCTTTCCATGAACTAACTCCATCCTTACAACTTTACAAAGTAAGATCTAATGCTGGATTTGGTAGACATCCTCCACAAGGATATGAAAATATTTACTTTGGGGCTTGGTTGCTTAAATAACTTTTTGGGCTAAACCTTTTTTTTTTTTTTCCAGCAGGTCTCACGTCCTTCATATGTTCCTTCTTGATGTCTTTTATTGAGAAGATGATACTCATTGAGAGTGTCCAGTGTCCTGTCTAGCACATAGCATGACCTGTGTAAACTCATATCTACCAGTGGACAGGCCATGCTTCATGTATCTATTTGACATATGAATATTATGCCGTTCTATGTTTCTTAATATTTTTTACAAATTTTATAATACTTTCATTTTTTGCATCTTGGCTAGTCCCTCTGATTTTGCATTTTAAAAATATGTGTGTCTGTTGAACCATATGAACCATATGAAATAATACACTTATCACAACAGGTATGTGTTGCTCTGATATAATACACACAACTTATCAAGCCATTCCATCACAGGATATTTATTTTACTTACAGCTTTTTCTATAATGTTAATATTTCCATGAATAAATGTTTATATAGATCTTTTGGCAAATATTGAGACAAATTCATAGATTTATGATAAAGGTGCGTTTTCTATTTTACTAGGTATTTTTATTGTTGATTCACTTACTAAAATGAGTGTACTACTTGTATTCATAATGAGCAGGTGATTATTTTCAGTTCTCTCATTACTTCACTGGCATGTGGAGGAACCAAAAATCTATGTGACTTTTATGAATTTGAAAAAAAATTGTATCAGGGTTTATGCACATTTACATCCATTTTTCTACCTGATATTGACAGATACATACACTGATACATACACACGTACATTGACTAATACGTACATTTTGAATTTTGCAGAGATTTCTCATGTTGCTGAAAAGAATGAAAGTTTTAAGAAACCTGGTGCTTTATAATAAAAAGTCATACCATATATAGTTTTAAATACCATATATCATTACAAATAGCATGTATAATTATAAAATGCCTCTAAGTAACAAGTAGAATCATGAAAATGTATAGAGACATTCCAGTAAGCATGCTAATCAGCAGGAAAAGGGGTTTTAGAAAATAGAAGTGTAGCTGTAACACAGTTTCTTTAGCCATTCTTCGGTTGAGGGACACCTGGGTTGTTTTCAGTTTCTGGCTATTGTGAATAAAGCAACTATGAATATAGCTGAGCAAATGTCCTTATATGGTGGAGCACCTTTTGGGTATATTCCAGGAGTGTTATATCTGGGCTTTGAGGTAGAGCTGTTCCCAATTTTCTGAGAAAGCAACACATTGATTTCCAAAGTGATTGTACAAGTTTGCACTCCCATAAGCAATGGAGGAGGGTTTCCCTTTCTCTACAACCTCGCCAGCATGTGCTGTCACTTAAGGTTTTGGTCTTAGCCTTTCTGACAGGTAGAAGGTGGAATCTCAGAGTCGTTTTGATTTGCATTTTCCTGATGACTAAAAATGTTAAGCATTGTTTTTTTTAAGTGCGTCTTGGACATTTGATATTCCCCTGTTGAGAATTCTCTGTTTCGCTCTGTGCCCCATTTTATAATTTGATTATTTGGTTTGTCAACAATGAAATACTATTTAGCTATTAAAAACAAGGACATTGTGAAATTTGCAGGCAAATGGATGTATCTGGAAAAGACCATCCTGAGTGAAGTCACTCAGACCCAGAAAGACAAGCATAATATAGACTCACTCACACTCATGAGCAGATATTAACAGTACAATACAGAATAATCATACTACAATCCATAGACCTAAAGAAGCTAAGTAACAAAGAAGACCCTAGGGAGGATGCTTAATTCTCATTCAGAAGGACAAATAGAAGAGTCACCAGAAATGGTTGAAGACAGGGAACAGGATGGAACCCTGCCATAGATCTCTGAAGGACTCCACCCAGCAGGAGATCTAAACAGATGATGAGGCTCACAGCCAAACTTTGGGCAGAGAGTCTTATGAAAGAGTTGGGGGATAGAAGGACCAGCAGGGGACAGGAGCTCCACCAGAAGGCCAACATAGTCAACAAATTTGGGCCCAGAGGGTGGGGAAGCTGTAGAGGCTGATGCAACAACCAAAGACCATGAATGGAGAGGACCTAGGCCCCCTGCTCAAATGTAGCCCATAGGCAGCCCAGTCTCTATGTGGGTTCCCTAGTAAGAGGACTAGAGATTGTTCCTTCTGGCATGGACTCTGGTGCATACTCCTCTATCACTTTCCCCTGCCAGTGTGGCTTTGCCAGGTCACAGAGGAAGAGGATGCAGGTAGTCCTGAAGAGACTTGATCTTCTGTGGCCAGTTGGTAAGGGATAAGGGCTCTGCTTTTCTGAGGACTAGGGGAGGAGGATAGGGGAAATACAGAAAGAGGGTGAGACCAGGATGAGGTGAGGGAGGGGGTTATAATTCAGATGTAAAGTGAACACATTTTAAAAAAAGAAAGAAAAGAAAATAGTGAAATGTCAAAATTAAGGTTTTATTTTTTTAAATTAAAGATTAGTTTTTATTTTTTAAATTATCTTCATTTACTTAGAGTATTATGTCATCTCCCCTTTCCCTTTCTTCACGCCAACCACTCCCATGGATTATTTGGTAGTATCCCGTAAGACTTTAAATATCCAGGGATGGTGGCTAGTACCCAGTGGTATTTTCTGCCTTGTCACGTGGAGACTAAGAGTAGGAGCTAAGAGTTCAGTTGGTTTGTTAAGTAGATAAAAGTCTGAATGCAGATCGATTTTTTAGAATATTTTCTTTAATGGTTTCAATCTGTTCAGATTCTAATCATTTGGGCTGAAAGGTTAAGGGCAGTCACTTGGTAGCAAAGATTACAGGGCAGAATCATTTTACTGTTCAAAACCAATCCAAGCTGAACCAAGCCAACCAACCAACCAAACAAACAAACAACCGAGAGCATTTAACTAGTTCAAAATGTTCAGAAATACTCTACTCAAGATTATGGGCAGAGTGGGTGAAAATATTTAATGAGAGGAAACCAACTCTAACCAAGTCTCAAATTATTAGTAAAACTTGATTTTCAAAAGCAATGCTCATCACACAATCAAATAGTCAGAAATGAGAAGAAAAGAAATACAAGAATAAAATACAAGAATAAAACACAAGAATAAAAAGTCTGAAAGAACCTTAGAAAAATTGATAGAGATTCATTAAGGAGATAGATCAGAAGTACATGGAAAAATGATGAAGTGAAGGAAAAAGGAAGAAAAAATAAACAAACCATAATACACATACAGTAGAAATGGTGTGGCTATTGAGATTGCAAAACTTCCATCTTGATTTTATTTCAACTATCAACATATAGGTAATAGTAATACTAGAAATAAAGGAGAATAAAAATATATAATGTCAGACGAGATAAGGGTTCAAGTATCTTTAAAAATAATGAAAGATACTGATCTTCCCATTCCTTAAACCAAAATCATTTCCAAGTGGGAATTAAAAATCATCTAGGGATGAGAACAGAGCGGTGGTGGCTCATTGGTTAAGAGTGCTGGCTTGGCTTGCCTCAAACCAGGTTCAGTTCCCAGCACCAATACGGAGCATCACTACAGCATGCAACCCTAGTTTTAGAGCATTTAACACTTTTTTTTCCTGACTTTGGTGAGTGCTACATGCATGCAGTGCACAAACATAAGTGCAGATAGAACGCCCACCCACGTAAAATAAAAATAAAGAAATCTTTTTAAAGAAGCTTCTTTGCACACTGCAATGACTGTGAAGAAGAACTAAAAACTTGAGGAGGTGGGGAAATAGACATGTTCCCTTCCAAAGAATCTCATCGCTGACTTTTCAACAATAGAAATCAGAGAAAAGGTCAAGTTTACCATTTCCTGAAAACGATTAAAAAAAAAAAAAAAGAGTGTGCGACAAAACTCCGATCTTATAACTGTGCATCTAGAAAAATAAAGCTTTTTTAAGAAAGAAGGTAAAATGAAGAAATTTTAACGCCAAGAACAATGGAGACAGTTTAGCACAAGCAGATGCTACCAATAGAAATTACAAAATGATCCCAGATGGTTAGTACAAAATGCCAGGAAAAATAGGAACAAGAAAAATTGCTAAATATGCAGGGAAAATATAAAGAAACACAAGCAACAGTTTCTGATGGTCTCTCTCAGTGTGGTGTGGACATTCCTTATGTGCACTATTGGGTTGAGGAGGTACATTAAAGTGTCCAGCAGGATATCACACTATTGATGTTTGTTATAAAGAAAGATGGAGCAAAGAAGATGTGTAGCCTTCACCTATGAAGGATGAAAGGACTTTAAATTAGCTGAGGCTCATTGTTCTTACACAGCCTAATTTAGCATCCCTACGTAACACCAGGAGTTTACTGAGTCTAATATATGATTCATAGATGAAGTTTCTGCCTGTCCTTTCTAATTCTTGGCTTTGGTCAAATTATCAAAACTTTCCAATTTTCGTTTTCTTAACCTTTGGGCCTATTGTACACGGTTCTCCACACTACCACACTTGGCTCCTTCCCACTGACTTCCCTGAAATGTCATGAACTCCTTGGCAACGTGCAGGAAGATCTTTTCTCTGATTTGGTTTATTTATTATTTTTGTTGTTTCTTTTCCAGCAATTCTGGTATTGCTTCAAAATTACACTCACTTGTGTCCTGTTCCTTTCTCTCCCTTTCTCTTCACACCTGTATTTTTATAGTCCATTTCAAACTATGCTTTTGTCCACATTTTGAGTTCGTATAATATGGATTTGCCTTCTTGATGACTCAAACATAGACCTTGTGGTCATATTCTTTTTATTTTCTTTATTTGTGTGTGTGTGTGTGTGTGTGTGTGTGTGTGTGTGTGTGTGTGTGACAGAGACAGGAGAAAGAGTATGTGTGTGTGTTGTCTGTCCTTGAGTGTGTGGCTACACACACCTCTTCACACAAATAGTGGCCAGAGGAAAATGTTTCCTGTCTTCACCTATTGCTCTCCTCCTTGAGACAAAGTCTCTCGCTACTTTGAAATATTTTCGTATCTACCCCCTTTACCTTTTATTACCTAGTTTTAACTATTTTCTTTATAGATTACTTCATATAACATATCCTTATGTTCAGTTCTGAAAAATACTTTTTATATTATCTATCTGTGATAAAGAAAGTTTACCTAAGGTTTCTATTCGTCAACAAATGGGTATATTACCTTTATTTGTGAGAATAACTTTTCATTTGGCTATTATGGTGGGTTTGCTTACTGTCTAATCCTCCCACCCTTCTCCGTGGGAGGAGTTTTACTTTCATTCCAAGGAAGACAGCCTCTGGATTGTGCAGCCTCTAGATCAGTGTCCAAGCTTTAATCTGCTTTCCTGAAACATAGTGCTGGCATGAAGCGGGAGCTGACTTTCTGCAGCCCATGCTCCCCTGACAGAATCAGAGAACCCTCTCTACAGTGTGCTTCTGCCTTGAGTTTCTGTCTGCACCCTTGCCACACGCTGCAGGCTCTCGCAGTCTGCTGTGGCCTAATGGACTAGGACTTTTCCTTCTTAGTTCCATAGTGGGTTTCCAGAAGATTCTCCTACCAAAAATTGTAATAAGAAAATAAAAGTCATTCTTGCCTCACAAAGCAGCACTCATAAGAGAGAACCTCCCTCTCCAAACAGACAATTTTCGACTCCATACAGAGTTTTTGAGTAAATTATTTTTTTCTGATAATAAACTATGGGTCCATCAAGGTTGGACATTCATCTTCTTGACATACCCAACTCTCAGGACTGGCCTCCTTCTGCACGAATTTTAGTCATGGCACCCACTTTGCTGCTTTTGATTCATGCTCTGTCTGATGGGAGGGGAAGTTAGGCTGGGAGCTTTTCCTAACAGAGCGAACTTTAAATTGAAGAAGGTGCCAACCTGTCTAATAAAATTGCCCTATCTTTAAGAATATTCTATATTTTAGAATTCTCACTGGGTCAAATGTTGTGTTTTCCCATTATTATAAATTATTGAAGTTAAATCTTTATAAATAGATTTTAAAAATAAAATTTGGATTGGATGCAGCCATGAGACTATGTACTCATTTAGAAAAGCAGATCCCTAGTTCTCCTAAGTTTTCAGGCAGAAACTCCAAGCATGCCAATTGTAAATGGAAAAAAAAATCCATATGTGTATCAAAGTTGAAGGGTTTTGCTGGGGAATGGCCTATTTGCTACCCATGTTTCTGCATTAGCCTCTTAAGCTACTCAGGATCACACGTTTCCCTCTATCCATCAATCAATTGCAGGTATTGCAAAGTAAATTTTGGACACCAACGTGCCTCCTACTCAATGCTCCTGGATATACAATATTCATTTTGTATTTGTTTGCATTTATTTTTCTTTATAAACATTATCTTGATTGTACTTGCGTGACTGTGAACCGTGTCCATGCCTGCTAGCCATGGACGCTAGAAATGGGTGAGAAATTACCTAGGAATGGAAATATAGAAATGAGCCACCATGTGGGTGACAGGAATCGAACCTAGTTCCTATCAGCAGTCAGTGCTGTTAACCGCCAAGCCATCTCTCTAGCCACATCATTTTTGCTTTTATGTGAAAATGCACATACAACAAAACACGAATCTTAGGCAAGTATACACTCACTGAGTTTCACAAACACATCCATCTGTGTAACTCAGAGTACTCTCTGGCTGTAGCCATTGTCAGCATGCCTCTGCCCTTCCACAAAGAGACATTTCTTAGGACATTTTAATCTGGTCAAGGCTCGGGTTCCCTATCATCTTCTGTGCTGCAAGCAAAGGAAATCCTCTTTCCCTTCCATTTCTTAGACTGTGCTCATTTGGCACTGAGTTTAGTGTTTGGGCATGTGGAAGATAAAGAGCCAACTGGAGACAGAAAGAGCCATGTCATCATTAAAAATAAACAGAGACACAAATATGTCAGAGGGCAGAGGCAGGCACTTCACCTCATTGTGCGAGTGATTTATGGGGGAGGCTAATTTTAAACAAGCCTGGGCTCTGTGGTGCCTTTCAGCCAAACAAACAGTCAAAGTGCCCTTTCCACAGCAGCCCGGAGCTGCTGTCTCCTCTCAGCATAATCTCATTTTCTTGGTGGTGTAAAAGGCAGTAAGAGGCTGTTTACTGTCTAAGGAAACCCTGGCTAAGTCACTGAAGGCTGACTCTGTTAAATGCCAGAGTAACAAGGATTATGGCTGGGAGACAGCGGACGGCCCTCAAAGAGGCAAACCCACAAAGCAGAAAGTTGGCGCATTAGCAACAAATGAAGCAGGGTATTCCTCCTGTTTAGCCTGTTTATTTGTTTGTTCTTTTTCCCTCAAAAGGACGCTGAAACATGAAAGACAAAGACTGGACATTCAGGAAATTAGCATGCAGCACTCAATCCTTCTTATTTTTGTCTCTTTGGTTACAGATTAGATGAGGACCTATGGTTATTTTGGGCCAGATAGGTAGCAAAGAGCCTCATCCTGAGAATTGGGAGGGCTGACCTCCTGTGCCAGAAGTAGCAGCCCGGGAAAAGTGGAATCTATCTTTAGATTGGAGGCCTTGGGGTGTTGGTTTTCTCTGCCTTCCAGCGTCATGGTTCCCCTCTACTCCTAAAGGCCAGCATTAAAGCTAAAATCTCTATAAGTAAATATTCTTCCCTGGAACCCATCACAGGTGTGTGTCTGTGTGTGTGTGTGTGTGTGTGTGTGCACGCACACACACACACACACACACACACACACACACACACACGTTAGAATCGGTTGCCTGAAATAATTGCAGTGAATGTATATTTAGTATGAGCCGTATATAGGTTTACCAAAGGCTACCTGAAAAGCATAAGATTGAAGCAGTTGATCAAAGTGTGATTTACTTGGGGAAATATACCAGATTCCTGCTCTTCAAGAAGAAGGAGTAGGTCATGTGTCCCTTTGCTTCATTGTCTAGTGACAGGCGTTGGAAAGACCCTTTGGGGAGCTGTGTTGCCTCCTCTGGATTCTGTGAACAGGGTGGAGGTTCTGAAGGGTTCCAACAGCCAGGAAAACTGGAGCACTGACAGATGAGTACCGAGCTCAACTACGCAACTGGCGTCAGCCCCTGCAGTGTTCTGCTTTGCCAAGTTATTTACTCTTAGGTTTCTGAATAGTGGGAGGTCTGGAACCCTGGCAGGAGGCTGGGAGGGCCAAGGCAGGGGCAGGAAGCTCAGGGAGAGCTCAGAACAGGCTATTTACCAATTCTTTTGAGAGCACCTTAACACAGGCCCAGAGAGTCTGCTCTGCTCTGCTCTGCATACCAGCAGGCTAGCAGACCTGAGGAGCAAACCTAGCAGGGACTGTGGCCAGGGGAATCCGTGTTTGTTTCCCAAGCCCGGGTCGTGGTACATGCTTCCCATGGAAATGTCAGCAGGAGAAAGAGAACTGACCTTCATTCCTTAAGGGGACTTTGCTCAAGAAGGTGCTGGGAGGGACATAGGACAAAAGCAGAGACGGTTTAAGGCAGAACTCTAACTCAACTAAATGGAGCAATCACCACTTCTCAGACGGCTGCCTTTCAAACATAAATTCAGTTCACAGGCTCATGAAACAAATAATCCCCATTAAGCACGGTTATCAAAATATTTCAAAATCCCTAACATATTAAATAACCAGATCTAGGGACAATGCTAATAAGTGCAATTTTCATAATTCAGGGGCACTAGCAAGCGTAAGAAAATCCCGTCACAGTTGCACCAACCTATAAAGGCACAAATGATTGTGCTGGTGTCAGAGACCCAATCATTAATAAACCTGTGTTTGCAATGAAAACCAGTGTTAACTTCCCATTAAAACTGGCAAATCTAAAATTGATAGACATGCAAACATTAGATTAAGAGGATGGGGGAAGAAAGGTCAACGAATAAACAGACAAATTTGAAAGAAGCCAAAGGTAAGGTTTTTCCCTGAAAAAACTATTTAGGAAATAGACCATCTATGTCAAGGGGGTACAGCTAAAAAACCCCATAAGAAAATAACCCAGCAGAGGCATAATGATTTATAAAATTTGTCTGATGTACATGGGTGGCAGTCAGATAAGGCATTTTCAAGCCTTTGAGCTGTCATCTTTTTCCTGTGCAAGCAAGAGACTGAGGAGTCAATACAAGACATGTCAGGGAGTGGGTGGAGCTGGGAAAGAAAACAAGATTTTTCTCCCCTTGCGGTGTGTCTCCAACCTGCTGCAGAGTCAGATGATGAGAGAGGTTCAAGGTTATGATCGTTGCCCTCCTAGGACATAGTCGTCACCAACTGGAGACCATTACAGGGTAGCCAAAGCAGTTAGAGTTACTTTGTTTTTCTCAAAGAGCACAGACAAATGTTTGAGAAAGGTCTTGGGTAGATGTCCAGATACAGGGGAATGTGGGAGGAAATTAAACTGCTTTGCATTCTGAAAGTCTAGTATGTTAGTTCCATGAAGATGTATGTGCGTGTGTGTGTGTTTGTGCACATGTGTAAAATGCATGCAATGAAAAAATTGCCTGAGGAAAAGGACATTACAGTGACTGAAGGAGGACACAGTCTACAGGTGTAAACTAACTGTGAAATATTCCTGGCACATGAGTGCTGTGAAAGACATTTGTCAACCACCTGCAGACTTCATGTGCCTTGCATGGCCTGTGTCTGACCAATCCCATGTGAGTGAGCTGCTAGGTCATGTCCAGGCATTCTTCCTGTTAGCATCACACAGACAAAGCTGATCATGAACCTGGATGGTGCAGGATGAAGCTTTCCGTGGCTGTTCATGCAGAGGGGGGGGCTGTTAAACATCCCAGGTAACCAAGGGCCTTCGCAGTTGCTAAGGGAGGTGTTACACTTAACTTTCAGCAACAGCAAACAAAACAGCTGGTGGGCACACCTGTGTGAGGAAGGAGCGTTTCTGACAGTTCTGCTGGGGTTGAATGACTGTCGGGATGTGGTCAAGCAATCCTGGACTTAAAATACCATTTATCACTCAGCAGCTGTGTGAAATTCTGCATGTTCCTTAGTGTCTCTGGAACTTGGTCTGCTTTTAAATAGAACGCATAACTGTTAAATAACATAACTGCAGCACGGTTGTAGGACATGCAAGAGAGGAGGCTTAGGTGTTCCGGCGAGCTGATTCCCCCTTTGTCGACTTATACACGAGAGGACTGAGCTCTAAGACAGCAGCTGAAGAATTCTGTTCAATGAGAAATGAAGCTAGACTTCCCTCTCCCTTTTTTCTTCCAGCTCAATGAATTCAGTAGTACACAGAAGCCTTGACACCCTTTCATAATTTTTGTGTGAACTGACAGAACGAATACAAATGAAGAGTTGGTGTTCCATAGCTGGCTCATTGTCGGGGGCTCTAACTTGCAAGTATCATGTCTGCTCATCACTGGCCCCCCAAAGGTGATCAGTTCTACCTTTAGCTTCTTCAAAGACTCTGTCTACCCATATTTTGCAGTAAGGAATTGCCTATATAGAGATACGTGCATGTACACATACATATTTTTGTGTTCTTTTTCATAGACTGGACGCAAACTTCTTGCAATTCATAAACTCCTCCCCTTTCTCCTCCCCCCCCCAGCGCCTCTAACACCACTCACTCATGGAACTGTGAGAAGTTTACCATGTTCAATTCTTGCACCTGACAGAACAGCTTCCTCTAGCCTTTAATGGTCTTGTGTCCGTTGATCGGTTTCTGCTTATGGGTGCATCTGTTAGCTATTGCTGAGTGATGGCACGCCCCAACATGTGAGAATTGGCCAGGTGTCACGTAGATGGCTTGGTGGATTGAGGTTGGACTCTGCTGCTATCTGTTGTCTTGTTCAATGCATCTTCAGACACCTGCTAGGTCATCCAGGGGTCGGCTGAAGCAGAGTGGCCTCCATAGCATGGTTGGCTGGGCAGTGACTCCGCATGTATGAGTGCTTTGACCGTGAGGTCCGCATCAACTTGCAGGTTGCCCTGGACTGCATGGCATGTCAAACTAGGCTTTCAAGAGAGAAAAGACAGATGTGCAAAGCCCCTGGAGGGTAAAATATCGCTTGTATCACATTCTATTACTAAAGAAAACCACTAAACTTCTTTGACGTAAGGATATAGAGGAGCACTCTGCATCCTGACAAGGGAAGCAGATGCAGGGGTGGGGGGCATTACATGCTATTTTTGCATGTAATCTGCTCTGCCCTTATCCACCCTAAGCTGGCTCTTGATGGTTATTTCACAAGGACAACTTCCTCCATGGGAGAACTCAAGGTTCTAACTCTTATTATACACAAAACATTATTTTCCATCACTTTAGAGAAAAATGACTCAACATCCTCTGCAAAGGACAATTGCAACGGAAAGGTTTCTTTGCTAGGTTTCTTCTGTCCTGTTTCTAGACAAAGGGGAACAGAGACCTGAGACACAGTCCTTTACAGGCCCGAGAGAGAGACAGACTGCGGAAAGTCTGAGAAGACTATAGGCCAGACTTGGTGGTTTACGCCTGTCATATAGGTATACGGGAGCCTCAGGCAGGAGAATGAATTATCAGCTTGAGGAAAGTCTGCACTATCTACTGAGTTTTTAACTACACTGGGCTATGAGAGGAATGCTGCTTCACAAAGAACCAGAGAGCAGAAACAAAACAGACTTTGAGAATCAAGGATTCTTTTTTATTATTATTAATTATAATTTATTCACTTTGTATCCCCCTCTGAACCCCCCCCTCCCAATCCCACCTTCCCTCCCCCTGCTCCTTGCATGCCCCTCCCCCAGGCCACTGATAGGGGAGGTCTTCCTCCCCTTCCTTCTGATCCTAGTCTATCATGTCTCACCAGGAGTGGCAGCATTGTCTTCCTCTGTGTCCCAGTAAGGCTGCTTCCCCCTCAGGGGGGAGGTGATCAAAGAGCAGGCCAATCAGTTCATGTCAGAGACAGTCCCTGTTCCCATTACTATGGAACCCACTTGGACTCTGAACTGCCAAGGGCTACATCTGTGCAGGGGTTCTAGGTTATCTCCATGCATGGTCCTTGGTTGGATTATCAGTCTCAGACAAGACCCCTGGAATCAAGGATTCTTTAGGCCATGAAGCAAAGAGCTTTGCACATGTTCTAAAGGAACACAAAAATTGACTTACAGATTTGTAGGGTGATGTAATTGTATTATGTAAAGTTATACAGAGTAAATGAAATAGCTCATATTCATAAAAACATGTTTACAAGATTCACAGCAATTACAGTGTTAATTGGGTCACTTGCTAAAAATTTTTACTAATATTATATATACATATGTATATATAGTATTTTATGAAAGAAATTTTTCTTAAAGTACAGTTATTGGTTTTATAAGTCATAATAAAATATACTTGATAGAAAATATAAAACATGTTGTTATAGTCAGGTATGATGACACAGGTACTTGGGAGGCAGAGGCAGAGGAAGAGACAGATGGATCTCTGTGAGTTCAAGGCCAGCCTTGTCTACATTGCCAAGTCTAGGACAGAAGGACTACATAGAGATACTATGTCTCTTTAAACAAACACATTTTATTAACATAATAACAAAAATGTCATTATTACTTAACATAAACTTTAAGCATACTATACACTATATTAAATATATACATATATATGCATATATATTGTAAATGTTTATTTGTAGTGGCTTAAAACATAAAGAGGTTGTAGGGAAATTGGTCCTTTCATAGTTAAAACAATAGCAAACTTAGAGGAAATAATTTGGCTATAAACCAGCTAAAAACCAGTGCAGTAACTCAGATTCTGATTGTTTAGGAAGTATATCTAAATATGTAAATTAGATATGCACACATTAGACTCTAAAAAATAAATTCATTATTATGAAAAAGCATTCTATGACACACAATTTAAATCACATTTTGTGATAACTATAAAGTACAATTTTTCTAAGACAGTCTTAATTACTTTCACCTGTAATTAAGTGTGTAACATGAATTTAGAGACATCTAGCCAGGCTTGCTTGCCTGTAATATAGCCTCTAATGTACTGAACATTTTTCCAAAGGGTGAATTGCTTCAGAATTTTAGCAAATAAATCAGCTCAGCCCATCGTCTTTCTGTCTTGTCTCCTTTCTAATATTAATTCACTTATTTGCTTATTCAGTCATTTAACTCCCACTGAGGTCCCACTATGTACCAAGTTACATTTTATATATTTTAAGGAAATACCTTAGTCTAACAACCAAAAATGTAGCCAGTGTTTCTCCATTGAGATGGATTAGTGACTTTTCTGTCACTGACTAAAAGCAGCTTATAGAAGGACACATTTATTGGGCTCATATCATGGTTCCAGTAAGATAAGACTCCATGATGGTGGCAGAGAATGCCAGCAGGTGGCAGGCCTGGCAGGACAGGAAATGGAGAGCTCAGCATCTTCAACTCAGAGCACAGAACAGACAGAACAAATACCATACTTCCTCTAGCAAGGCTGCACCCCCTACACCTCCCCAAACAGTGCTACCAACTGGGGACCAATTGCTCAGATGCCCAAGATGATGGGAAATATTTCTCAATCAAACCAATATAAGAGATAAAGGAAATAGAGCTTAAGATTTTAAAGAACTTTCCCAAATTAGTAATCAGCCAAGTCAGGATGGTAGTTTAGATAGTTTCTGCTGGCTTCAAAATCTGAATAAAGATGAGACATGGCAGGAACAAGAGTTTGGGCCTCCACTAGGTATGGGTATGCTCTGTCATGTCCAACACATCACATGCTAATTTGGGTGAGTTGCTTTAATGCGCAGGTGTAATCATGTAGTATAAAAACAAAGAAGGACAAAAGCTAATTTGAGCAACTTAAGCTGCAGAAATGTTTTCATTCCTTCCTCCAGTGTCAATAGCATCGATTGAAGTAATCCATGCAAAATGATTTTAAATATTGGGTCTTTTTATGTGCAAACATTGGCATTTGTCATATAAAAACTACCTGTCCCTGGATCTGATGGCACATAAGGTAAAACACTAATAATACAAGTGTCGCTGTTAATAGTCACAATATCAAGATGTAAAGAACATCGGAGCATTGTGGGAAGTTTTCTTGCAAGAAAAAAAGAATGGTTTTATTAAAATTCACTTCATTAGTCAGCATATTGGATCAATGTCTTGAAATGCTGTTATAAACACAAGGTGGGGATGGCATAGAGTGAGTGCTGAAGAGAGTGGAGATTTGGCTGGTGTGAGCTCTTAATGCACTCTGAAGAAGGATGTGTGGGTCATGCTTTCGGCCTTTGGATTTGGTTCTGTGGGCATGAGGCCTCAGTAAACACAGATTCGTGGGAACCTAGAAAGACTCTCGCCCTCTGGAATGAAGTTTCTATGGGCCAAACCTTTTCACCGTGTAAGTTGTGGTTGTGAACATCCTAGAAAAATACACCTACACCTGGGTCACTGGCACAGCTCTGACCAGGGTAAGGTTTCATGCTGGCTGAACTGGCAGCCCAGATGTTCACCCAGAACACAGCATATCCCTATGGCTCTGAGGAGTCACTCACCATGCCCCAAAATCCACACAAAACCTTCTTTGTGAAAGGGGCAGAGAGCATCAGGTTGCTTTCTTAGCCCAGCTGCCAATACCTCTCAGCTAGGGACCTCTCCTGCTCTCCCCAGGGCTCCATCACGAAGTTAGCAGAAATATTTGCCCCTAGACATCAACTGTGTCCGAAACCTGACAGCTTGTTTTTCTATATATTTTGTTACACTTGAGCATGAATACTATTTCAGGGAAACATAAAGAAATAACATGAAAAGTCCACTAGTGACCTTTGCTCTGTGGCCTTCTTAATTGTTGTATTCAACGCCATTATGATTTTTTTTTTTTTGCTAAGTTTTACTCAGAGAACGCAGGTTTGGTGGGTGAGTTCCCACCCAGATGAGAGAATTTCTATCTCTAAGTAAGGTTTGTCTCTGATCGGGATCCAATAAGAATCAGGGGTGTGTGGCCTCTTTCCTTTCTTCAAATGTTCTCACATTTGATGTTTGATTACACTAGAGACCAGCTGACCTGAACCAAGTCATCAAAATGAGCCACCAAGTTGTGGCCATGAAGGTGACAGTGTCTGAGGTTTTCTTTCCTGCTGTCACTTTCCTTGATATCTCAGACCCTCCAGAGTCCACAGTTGTGTGCTTCTCTGTATTAACCGGCGTGTGTGATGCAACAGAATTAATTACATGTTTTGTTTATTAGTCTGTGGGTGAAATACCTCACTGATGTGTCTGTGACAATCTGTGGGTTAGCCTTCATGGCTGGTCTGTTTCACGTGTTGAAGTAAATCCAGTACGACTATGGCTGGAACATTCTTCTCCTCATGACCATTATCCAGCAACATGGCCCAGGATTCTCCTCAACATAGGATCAGCATGGGAAGAATTTGGATGAAGAGCAACATGATTTGTGAAAATGTGGGGTTGCAATACTGCTTTGCCCTGTGAGTTTGCATGTGACTCCATTTTAGAATAACCCTTCTATTTTCCACAGCCTGCCTCACAGATCAGTGCGTCAGTTCAAGCTTCAGAGAAGGGAGACTCAGCTTTACTACAGCAAAATATATTTTGGTTCACATTTGGCCTTATGTCCACTGATAAATGGCTTAGAAGCCATTAACAGGAGTGAATGATTAGACTATGCCCCCATCCTCCAATACTTAGAAAGAAAAATGAGCAGAAAGTATCAAAGAAGATCAATGAGTCTTCACACTACTGGTACCAAACTCACCTGGGCATTTGCCAAATGCCCCTGAGAAGCTCTTCTGCCTCTGTGTTCTCATACACAGGCCCCCTCTAGACACCATATTGTCCTGTCATAGCACACATTTGACACACAAATTGCTTGTTTACTTATAAACTCATCCACTAAAGCAAAAGCTATGATTGTTAGATCAACATTCTTTTTTTCTCAACAACTGGGATAGCATCCATTCTTCCAATGCCAGAGACTCAATCATATTTTGGCAAATGAATCCAGATGAAAAAGGCAAATGATAGGAGCTGATGAACTTGGTTATTTCGGATCTTTCTCTTTCTGATTGGATTGGGAACCAGGTGCTTAGAAGGTTGGCAGTATTTCCCTTGTTCAGGAATCAGAATTGCAGAAATTGTCCTGCGTTGTGTGTATTCTAAGCAAAAGATAGAGTAGGTCAAGATTATCTTATAGTTACTTGGGGATACTTCCCAAATGAATTTGGTACTCATGAACCAATAGACCTATATGTTATGGAGAGTAAAGTTTCACTGTGTAGGATGTTTGGAATCAAAGATAACACATCAAACTTTCATTTCAAGCCTAACGCTGCTCCTCTATGAGGGAGCAGACCTCCAGAGACTGGCAGTGACTTACATTTCTAAGTTTATTTAACACTTTCGCCAAACTTCTATGTCTCTGTTGGTGTTGTTTCTCCCAGGAACTCAGTGGTTAATGTAATTCTATTCCTGAGAGGGGAACACCAGCAGGGGTGTTTAAGATCATTCATTAAAAAAAAAAAATGTTTATTTAGTGAGAGCTTCAGACATGTGAATGCCTGTAAGGGTCTTATTCAGTCAGTACGTTCAGGCACTCTCCTCACAGATGGCTTTTATGGAGAGTGTAAGGGAGACAGGAAAGCCCAGAGTGGGACAGAAACATATGCAGTGCTCAGGAGGGAAACTCCTATCATCTATCCTTCAACTGTTTCTGCCTCTTTGCCCTATGCAGCTTATCTGGCAGCAGTAATGCATGGCCAGATGAATAACTAGGGGTGATTTAAAATCTGTGGTTTCAACTCTCCTTTCTAGGTTATGTCCCCTTTTTTTTCTGAACATTTTAAAGTATTTTAATTCATTTTTATTTATTTTTTTTTACAATTTATTCACTTTGTATCCCAGTTGTAGCCCCTCCCTTGTCTTCTCCCAGTCCCTTCCACCCCTCTCCCTCTCCCCTAGTCCACTGAAAGGAGAAGTCCTTCTCCACTACTGTCTGACTCTAGGTTATCAGGTACCATGAAAGGTGAACAAAACTAAGGACATGTTGAATTTTACACAGTTGTTGTGTTTTTCAACTAATACAAATGAGGCACTCCTTTTTTTTCAGGACCTTCTTTAACGTGGTGGACATTTTCAAATATTCCTGAGACCATGTTCTTTGGCCAGGTGGCTCAACGAACATTAGGTAGATAGGTGCTCCAAAGCTAATCTATGATAAGAATGTCTGCTTCCATGGCTGCAGAGGGTAGAGCCTGCATTGGAATTTTCTCCTTGGCACACTTTGGTGAGAGTGTCTGGCATGTGGTATAGATAAGCTTACATGTTCTTTTTTTACTACTCCACTGATGGATGCTTAGGCTACTACAATAAATGAGGGCACAAAGACATTTCCTGGGTAAATTCATTTCATTTCTTTTGGGCATATGTACCTGAGGGACGCATGACTCACTTGGTGGCTTGCTTTAATTATTTTAAGGAACTGCTATATTCTTTCCCTATAGCTATACATGGCATCCATCCCCAGCAGTTTGCAAGGACTTTCGTTTTCTTTTTCAGCCTCCTTAGCACTGGTTATGATTTTGATAGCATTTATTCTGAGATGAGGTGTTGGGGCCATCATAATTAATCCACTATGATTGCTAATGATAATTTGTTATAATTACTGCATACTTTTATGTGTTCTTTTTGAGAAATAGCCATTCCTTTGTTTTGCTTCTATTTTAAATTGGATTATTTTATTGATGTTGAATTATCTGAGTACCTCATGTATCCTAGATATTAACTCCACATAAAGGGTATTATATTTTGAAAATACTTTTCCCTCGCTCTACAGATAATTTCCTCTGCCATTCAGAAGTGTATTTCCCTAAGTTAATGTAACTCATTTTCTCTATTCTCAGTTTTTAGCCCGCGGTTTTCAGAGACATGACAAAAAGCCATTGCTCAGATTATCATCACACAGATTTTTTTTTCTCTGTCTTCTTCTAAAAGTTTCATAGTTCAGAGTTTTACATTTAAATACTTAATCCATTCTATGGACTTTTTTTGTTTTTTGCAGTTGAGAGTTTAGGTTCTCACTTTATGTATTTATTTTTTTCTGAATGTAGATATATTCTTTTTTCAACAGTGTTTATCAAGAAACTTTCCTTTTGCCATTCTGTTTTTCCTGGCACCTTTGTTGATAATCAGTCAGCAAGATATAAACGGAATGATTTTATTTAGGGGTTCTCTTTCTCACCCCATTAACCTCTCTGTTTTATTACTAGTGACATATTTTGGGTACTTTAGCTTTGTTACATAGTTTTAAGTCAGGGAACTTTGTCCTTTTATGTGACTTATATTAAATTCCCATATTAAAAGGAAAGATGATAGCATTTTTTAAATGCATCTAAATTTAGAAAGAAATCAATAATGTTCAGAATAGAAAAAAGTCCTGTGGGCTGGTCCATTCTTTCCTTCTACTACCCATATACCCGCCAGAGAATTTTGTCCTATATCCCATCTTTTTTGGTTCAGGGACCAAAAAAGGTCAGCCGTGTGCTAACCTTTATTGAAATTGTGCAAATACCCATCCCAGATACTAGCTGGAGGAAAAATTAAATGGCCCAAATGTGGCAAATCTCAATGAAATGTTAAGGGAAGCACAGCCATGCTGCTGTATACATCGGGAGAAGAATGTCCTCTCTCTCAAATCAAAGTCATTCAATCAGGAATAGCGCTTCCAAAACATCCAGCTATACTACTCCTAGGCATATATCCAAAATATGCTCAAGGACATTTGCTCAACCATGTTCGTATCAGTTTTATTCACATAGCCAGAATCTGGAAACAACCCAGATGTCCCTCAGCCAAGGAATAGATACAGAAATTGTGGTACCTTTACACAATGGACTACTACTCAGCAATTAAAAGCAAGAAAATCATGAAATTTGCAGGCAAATGCTGGGAACTAGAAAAGATCATCCTGAGTGAGGTATCCCAGAAGCAGAAATATACACATGGTATATACTCACTTATAAGTGGATATTATACATATAATATAGGGCAAACATACTAAAATATGTACACCTAAGGAAGCTGGCAAGAAGGAGGACCTTGGGTAAGATGATCAATCCACACTCAGATAGGCAAACAGGACAGACATCACAAGAGGGAGAAAACAGGGAACAGGACAGGAGCCAACCACAGAGGGCCTCCAAAAGACTCTACCCACCAGTGTATCAAAGCAGATGCTGAGACTCATAGCCAACCTTTGGGCAGAGTGCAGGAAATCTTATGAAAGAAAGGGGAGAGAGAAAGACCTGGAGGGAATAGGAGCTCCACAAGGAGAGCAACAGAACCAAAAATATCTGGGCGCAGGGTTATTTTCTGAGACTGATACTCCAACCAAGGACCATGCATGGAGATAACCTAGAACCCCTGCACAGATGTAGCCCATGGCAGTTCAGTGTCCAAGTGGGTTCCATAGTAATGGGAACAGGGACTGTCTCTGACAGGAATTGATTGGCCTGCTCTTTGATCACCTCCCCCTGAGGGGGAGCAACCCTACCAGGCCACTGAGGAAGACAATGCAGCCTGTCCTGATGAGACTTGATAGGCTAGGGTCAGAGGGAAATGGAGTAGGACTTCCCCTTTCAGTGGACTTGGAGAGGGGCATGGGAGGAGATGAGCGAGGAAGGGTGGGATTGGGAAGGAATGAGGGAGAGGTTTACAGCTGGGATACAAAGTGAATAAACTGTAATTAATAAAAAATTTAAAAAACAAATAAATAAAAAATTAAGGAAGAAAACATTAAAAAAAAAAAAAAAAGAAACAAGATGGCCTTTTTTACTATGTTAATCCTGCCAAGCCATGAGCATGGGAGATCTTTCCATCTTCTGATATCTTCTTGTAATTCTTTCTTCAGAGACTTGAAATTTTTTTCATACAAGTCTTTGACTTGCTTGGTTAGGGTTACACCAAGGTACTTTATGTCTTTTGTAGCTATTGTGAAGGGTGTTGTTTCCCCAATTTCTTTCTCAGTCCTTTTGTCTTTTGTATACAAAAGGGCTACTGATTTTTTTTTTTGAGTTAATTTTGTATCCTGACAGTTTGCTGAAGGTGTTTATCAGCTGTAGGAGTTCCCTGGTAGAATTTTTGGGGTCAGTCAGGTATACTATCATATCATCTGCCAATAGTGATAATTTGACTTCTTCCTTTCCGATTTGTATCCCCTTGTTCTCCTTCAATTTTCTTATTGCTCTAACAAGGACAGAGGGCCTCTGAAAAGCTCTGCCCTGCAAACTATCAAAGCAGATGTTGAGACTTATGGCCAAACTGGGCAGAATGCAGGGAATCTTATGAAAGAAGTGGGAAATAATAGTAAGATCTGGAGAGGACAGGAGGCCCACAAGGAGAGCAACAGAACCAAAAAAATTGAGCACAGGGGTCTTTCCTGAAACTCATACTCCAACCAAGTACCAGGCACGGACATAACCTAGAACCCCTGCACAGATGTAGCCCATGGCAGTTCAGTGTCCAAGTGGGTTCCATAGTAATGGGAACAGGGACTGTCTCTGACAGGAACTGATTGGCCTGCTCTTTGATCACCTCTCCCTGGTGGGGGAGCAGCCTTACCAGGCCACAGAGGAAGACAGTGCAGCCTCTCCTGATGAGACATAACAGACTAGGATCAGAAGGAAGAAAAAGAAACTCTCCCCTACCAGTGGACTTGGGGAGGGGTGTGTGTGGAGAAGGGAGAAGAAGAGAGGGATTGGGAGGGGAGGAGAGAGGGAACTAGAGGGGAGATACAAAGTAAATAAAGTGTCATTAAAAATAAAAATTTAAAAAGAAAAATGAATAAATAAATAAGTTTTTAAAAAAACAAAACAAGAAACAAACAAAAAAATACAAAATCAAAGTCATTGCCTACCCTCTACTCCATTTCCAAAGGGAACCATGGGCACAAGTTTGCACAGCTTGGAACACACAAGCCAATTCTGTGGTGACATCTGTAGGGCCTTGGGGAGCCTGCCTCCTGGGAACAGGAAGGGGAGCCTTCCCATATGTGGGCTTGCCTGCCTTATTTATTCAAGTCTGCATCTGTGTCTGTACTGTGTTGTTTTGTTGTGTTTGTTTTCCACTTGGGTTAATGCTTTTATTCTTGAGGCTCCAGGGTCCACCCTACAGACATGGCTTAAGCTGCCCTGGGTCCTTGGAAAAGGTCCATAAGAGTCTCCTCTTCTTCCTTTGGATATGAGTCAGAATCTCGGAGGGGATAGTCCCCTTTCTGCCTGTCAAGGAGTGGGGAGAGGACATATTTTTCATGCTTGAGGGGCCGAGGAGACCAATGACTGCAAAGATAGGGGAGTGATGTCATAAGGGGATTTCTAATGACTGAAAATTATCTGACTTGCTGGACTGCACATACTCTCTTTATAATCCCCTGCTTAGCCTATAATATAAGTGACTGTCACCTGCAGGGTGCTGGCTAAAAAGCAAATAGGAACAATGTAGAAATAAAATGAGACAAGAACTTGCAGCCAAATGGCTTTGGTATTAAAGACTGGCAGAGTAAAACAGAGTGAGAAGGATGGTGATGAGTCTGTGTTACCAGTTCTGGGATGATGGGTAATGAGGCTACTGGGAAAGGCCTTTTCTATGCATGTTTTTCCTCTGGCATTGATGGGGTTAACCGTACTCTTGCTCGCTGGGAGGGAGAGGAGCAGCTGGTGGGTGCTGGGCTTGGCACAGGGCATCAAGCTTTGCTGCACCCCTGCCCCTTTGGGGCTGCTGGAGCATCACATTGCTGAGCAGCTGTTGTGCTCTGGCTGCCAGAACAACCTTGGGAAACCCACCCCCACCCTCACCCTCACCCCCACCCCCAGAGCAGGGCTTTCTGTTGAGTCTGTAAAAGGCAAGCTAAGGAAGATCTGGGAATTGTACCTTCCGGGAAAGATGCAAAGGCAATACTGGTGAAAGCACCTTTGCCCAGGACAACCAGAGCTTTTGGTCATAGCACAACATTTCTGTGCTGGTCCAGAGACACGAAAAGGAGAAACAAGGAACATTCTAGACTCTTTTAGATGCTGATGGTGTGTACATAAAGTCAGAGATAAGAGAAGCAGAAAATGTTTAGCACAAAAGCTCCTAGGCTGAAGTTAACCTAGCCCAGGGGTTTGAGAGTGGCTGATCGGATTCTTGGCCTTCCTTTATGGGCAGTGACTTGGCTTTGCTCTACTGTGTCTGGCCAAAATAAGAAGAGAAGAAAATGGACTCAGAGCCAGGCACAGCATTTTAGTTTTATTTCTGCAGTTTTCTTGCTGGGTGACCCTAGAAATTACTTGACCCATTTGGCTCTCAATTTCCTCATCCATGAAATGAGAGTAAAAATCATGCCTTTCTGGAAAGGTGATTATTGATTTCATTAGCAAATATGTATAAGACACACAATCTGCATAACTGTTTGTTAACAGGCACAAATCTATTCCACCTTCACAGTGAAACTACTTCCCACTGCTCAACAAAGAGGAAGCTGATCCCATAGTTCTTACATAGAAGGGACACTCTGAACTGGTCAAAGGAAAGCCAGCAGGGAATGAATGACTGCCTTTGATAGCAGAGCCAGCTAGAACTGGGTGTGAGCAGCAGTGTGTGCGTGTCCAGGAAACTCCATGCATTAGAGATATCACTTTACTTACTTGGACTGGCATGATGGAAAGTTTCACACCAGGAAAATTGTCAATAGGCAGATGCTATCACACTTTCTAAAAATTATTTTATTTGAGCTCACAATATGATTACATCATTTGCCCTTTTCTTTTTCTCTCCTCAAACCCTCAAATATACCACATCTTGCTCTCTTTCAAATCCATAGCCCTTTTAAAAATTAGTTGTTGTTACCTATATCATGATTTCTGAGTTTTCACCACTATACCACTGTAACCATGTTATATATTTCTGAAGGCCCAGGAAGCACAGGGTTATCTGTCACCTAGGAGATTTCACCTCTGTCAGGGTTCAAATCTGCCTGAGCTAATCTGTACGAAGGAATTCCAAACTTACATCATAGTATACTAATGCTACTTGGACACCAATGATGAATGAAATATTGGCCATGCATTTGGTCATTTCTTGATTACAGCAAACTCCATAGTGTTTCCATTTGCAAGGGAACAAAATGAGGTCCAATTTAAGTTTGAGAATTCAGTTTAGAACATGTTACACTATAGTGATTTAAAGTCACCAAGTATGTGTCAATAGTCAGAGAAGGTATATTCCTTACTCACTCAGATCTCATTAACTCATAGCATTCAAGAAGTCCACACTACACTCTTTTGTGGCTCAGTCTGGAGTTATAACTAAGAAAAAACTTGACTTTTTTTCAGATCTACTTAACTAGGCTAAAAGTTGTCGATAGAGTTCAATCATCCATAATAAAAGCATATGAGCAATTTTCCATGTATCCCAGGAGCTTAATATATAGAAACTTGATTTGGCCTTTGAAGAAATGTGAAGATTTCACAGTGAAGCCTTGCTTGAAAAGTCATCACTATCCCAGAACAAATGTGAAGGAGTCCAGATCCCTGAGAGCCAAGGTGAGTGGGGAAATCCTAAGTGTCAGACCTCCATCTTCTCAACAGCTCCAAAGTCACACCATTGTCACTGGGATCAAATGAGAAGGTGTGTTATGATCTTAGCATAGTGTTGGGCGAAGGGCAAGCTTTGTAGTTCATAGATATTAACTAACATTCACTATTGTCTTCCATGTGCTGGTAATAGTTGAATAGTATAAGAACTCTATGGAGGTTTCTCAGATCAGAGCAAAACCAGAAGACTATCAGATGATACTGAGAGTGAAGCAACCTGTAATAGCCTTCCACGGCTTTAGGTCTCATGCACATGCATGGGAAATAGAGGATAACACCAAGGAGGAAAACAAGGTCAAACGCTGGCTTTGCCACCTACTTGTATCAGCTTGCAGATTGGAGCCTTGACTTATTTTCTTGTACCAGGAGTCAAAGAAATCTTCTAAGATGTTAAGTAAGAAGTATATGTTATGAGGGTTATCTGATAGTGTCATTCCCATTTCTCACTCCTCAAACCTCCTTAGTCACTGCTCTTCCTGTCTGCTATGAATCTGCTTTGGGCTCTTGGCACATGCCGTTCCCTCTGCTTGGATATCTCTCCAAGATATCCTCATGGATCTTTCCTTAATTTCCCAGCGTTTTGTATATTAAGCTCGCAGTTTTGACTTGTAATCTACCTGACCTGGGAGTTGGCCCACTAAGCGAACAGCATTCTTCACAAGCATGGGGACTGGCATTTGTATCCTTGGCACACACACAAATACCAGGTTAAACATCTTTCTATTCTTTATTCTCATGTGTCTTGTTGATCAAACTAATCTATGATTAAGTAATAAATAATTAGTAAACAATTGATTATAGAAAAAAGAAAGCTAAATTATATTGATCATTGCCATTATCAACAAGACACATGAATATAAAGGACAGAAAGAGGTTTAACCTGTTCACAGAGCTTTGAGACTGTAAATAAGAAAGTGGAGTTGCCTTGTTCTTGGCCTCTGCTCTACCCTGAATGTGTGCCTGACTCTTCTCCCTTCTAGGAAGGCTCATTGCTTCCTTTGTTCCACAGTTGTGACCAGGGCTGGCTGTGTCTGACCTAGCTATCAATTATTACCATTCTCTTTGTGACTCACATTCTTCATTGTTTACTCTTTCAGTGGATCAATCCTGAACTTCTAGGAAGTGCATACTGTTGAACGTATTATACCACTAGCCCACTACTAACCCCTTTGGACAGGACGGTGTGTTTCACAGCCTTCTTCCACTGAGCTACTGAAAAAATAGATAGCAATTCATGTGGAAGGGAACTGTTGGAGGAGCACACTGTTCAACATTGCAGACTAGCTGTGTAGCTTCAGACATACCACTTAACCATTTGTGCTTCCATTTCTTCCTTTGCAAAACTCAACCACGAACATCATAAAATTCCACCTCTACAGGGGAACTGTGAAATGCAACTAAGTTGATTTTTGCAGATGAATTAGAATGTAGCCAAAAGTATACATGCTTATGATTTCTAGAAACTCCATGAAAGAAGCCAACCAATCCATCCAAAGCATCCAAACACAAACAGTAGGCAGCTAGCAGGTATAAAATGCTCTTTCTCTGAGCTTTCTTCTCATCAAATCTAATATGTATATCCAAGTGTGTGCCCAGAGTTCAGAGAAGAAGGACCCTTCCTTCTAATTCCCTGAGATATCAATGTGCCTCTCAGTGTCCTCCACTCTTACGGGAAAGGCTGCCTCTGAGATGAACACTGCACACTGACTGGGAAGTACATGCAGGAGTGTCTTCACCATCACTGCCCTTCACAGATTACACAGCTCTTCCCTTCGTACTCAGCTCAGACACAGTATCTTTGAAACACTGTTCTGTATCCATCCCTCTGCCTGTCTTACTGGCCTAAACGTAATCTCTGCCCCTGAAGGCCATCAATTGCTCTGGGAGGGCCAGCTCTGCCAGCTGTCCTGGAATGATGGTTTCCCCAAGCCTCTGAATACCACTATTCAATAATTTAACCTTGGAAGAATCAGAGGTCAGATAACATTCATCCACCTATCTATCCACCATCCATGCTTGCTTTTTCAGCAGATGGCCCAGCCCCTCAGGATTTTCCCCTGGCAGTGCCATGTCTATGACATATGAGCCAGCTCATGAGGTGAGTTTTACATCAAGCTTCGTATGCAACAGGTGAGTGTGCTATCTTCATTTTAGCCCATGGAGGTCTATCCTGGCTACTCTAGTAACTGGGAAAGGACTCAGATCTGTGTTTCTGAACTCCAAGCTGCAGTTAATCAGAGCCAAGGGCCAGCTCAGGATCTGAACTGTCAGAGTAGATAGCTAAGCAATGGGAGCAATTAGGAGCCAGAATGAGGGTACTTGGCCAGAACCAGAAATGTGAAGGTCAGAGCCTGGGGGAAGTACAAGCTAGAAATGTAATTCAAGGTCAAGAGTGTAAGAGAATGAAAGTCTGGATGTCAATCAAAGTGAAGAGCATAGGTGTGAGCAGTGACAGCAGTGTGAACAAGGGCAGGAATGACAGTTGTTTGGTTCATGAGCTAGGAAAGTACCAGAGTAGAAAGGAAGAGTCCAGACACAAAAGACTGACTGGCATCCAGTTTGCTGACACTACCTCTTTTCCTGAAAGTCTTCATCTTAGGCGTAGGTCTCTTATTCTTTTGGGGCTTCCATCAGATCCACCTCTCTGTTTCTGCTTCTGCTTTTGATTCTACTGTGAAGGTGTGGTTAGAAGTGTGGGTACTGATGAGGTTAAAGTCAGGGTACATCTGTCCTGAGTGTGGATCCTATCACTCTCATACTAGCTCATTGATTGTGTACAAGTGACTTGGGCTTGGGGGGCCTCTCTTCTTCATATACTCAGGGAAGGTTGCAGTGCCAAATGGCAGCACTGCTGAAAGACGCTGTGCATGACACAACGTATGTGAAACCTTCAAGACAGACCATGGTAAAAGTTTACATCAGATATGTGTTCACTTATTGTTATAGAACAAACCTCATCTGAGACCTTGAAACAAAGGGTCATGAACAGGCCATCAGCATATGGATCTTTTCCAATCTATTCAAAGCCAGAGTGTGTCAAGATTGAAAAAAGAAAAGCCTCAACGTTAGGATACTGTTATTATTGTACATACAAGGGGGGAAAGGTTCATCTTTCCAAGATCTTGCCTGATTGCTCCAGAAAGAAAACATTTTCTTTGTGTGGTCATGATTGGGAACACATGTGAACCACACCCCACTTAGCTCAACCCCTTCCCATCCCTCGTCTTTCCCTCTCCCTCTCTCTCCTTCTCTCCCATTCTCTGTTCCTAATTAGAAAGAAACCAAGTAGAATTTGGCGTTTCCTTCCTAGTCTTGGTAGGGGAGCCTGCAGTGGATTAATTACCTCAAGTAGTAGTGGCTTCCCAAAGGAACAATCAGTGATGGGGCTTGGGGTCCAGTGGCTTAGGGAGCCATGACGAATTTAAATCTCCACGCAGAGAGAACAGAAATTAGTTTTAATAGGAGGCACTGTGGTCTGAAGTTTATTGGAGGAGGATAAGTAATCAAAGGTTGTGTTTTCTATCTTAGCTTAACCGCTGACTTCTTGTGAGACTTGGCTCTGTCGCAGAATTTAGCTTGTGGGAGAAATAAGTCTACCTTTCAACCGGGCAGTGCTGATAGTGGATACCAACAATTTCTAACATATAATGAGTTTCTATTATACATCAGGCTTGGTAATGATTTGTTTACATTAAGTATACTTTAATAGATACTGTGTATATTTTGCCATATCAGTAGTTATAAACTTAATGTTTAAATATATTTTACTTAATTCAAGTATAATAATTAAATATACCATATGTAAAATCCTCATCATTAGTGTGGGGTTGTCTTCAGTTTTATGGCAGAGGGAAGGGGATCAAAAACTCACATGTTATTTTTTTTAAGTGCTCAGATCTGGAATGTGGCAGATATAAAGCATAGGTTGGTCTGACTTAATCTCGAATTTGATATACTAACTGCTCTATCATATTGCACATGCATGTAAGGAGGTATAATTATTTATATTAGAAGTCCTTAAGAAAATTCAAGGATCAGATTGAAGAGGTTAATGAAATGGTTCAGTTGGCTGTACAATCCATTTCTCTAACTCCCCAATTATTCTGTGTTGGCCAATTAATTTACCTTGGAGAAGACTGTATGTCTGGCTTTAAACATTTAATAGATGCAAGTAATCTTCAGATAAGCTTCAGAAATGAGCCAGTTGTTCCCATCCATATGGACATAGTATTTCTGTGGCAGAGGCATGGAACAAGGCGTGTGGGTAGAGCGCATCCTGAGTAATAGCTTGCCTGACTCAAGGAGAGTGGATAGACAGGGAGGGCTTCAACAGACACATCTCCAGGAGCAAGGGAATTTTCAGAACTGAAGAAGCACCTGAAGTCTCCATTACAAACCGCAGGTGGAAGTCAGAGAAAGAAATCAAGCTGTCATCAAGAGAAAGAAGCCAAACAGATGCTGGCTTGCACATTGTCCAGGAACAAACGAGTCCTTTGGTTTAATAGTCACATATGACCTGTTTAGCTTCCCATTCAGATATCAAATGTCCTTTTCATGGGATGTCTTTGGGTGGACATCATAGTAGCATACCTCTTTGTCATGAACGTGAACTTCAGGTCTGTATCCAAATGCTAGTAACTAGATTCACGCTGTCCCCAACCCCTTCTACCACTCTCAGCCCCACCCCCATTTTCGGGACCCTTGGGATAAAAATATTATGCAAAGTATCCACTTTCCTTGCACTGCCCACTGGTTTACGAAGGAGAGCTCAAATAGAACATTATTAAAGAATCAGGGAATCCCTGGGGATGCCAAGAGAAATGAGGTAATTTCTTTACTGGTGGATATTGCATGCCCCCATTAAACACCAGCAAGGAACCCAGCGAGGAGAGGATACTTAACGGTTCTGAAACGCAGCTCCAGACAGAGGAGAAGGCAGACTTGTTTCAATCATCTGCCCCTTGTTCTGTAATAAAAATGTATTTTTTTTTCCTGAGAACAATTTAGTGTGGCCAATAAAAGCCCAGCTAATTTCTCAATCAGCATGGAGCCAAGTCAGCCACCCAGGAGCTCTCTCCTAGGGCAATATTTCTGAGGCGCGCACAATCTATACTAAAGCGATCAACTTCTCTCCGTCCTGCCAAGGGGATGCGTTAGCGAAGCCCCAAATATGACAAGAGGAAATTTATGTGCAACTTTTACACATAATATCTCATTATGACTCTTCCCAATCTTTCAATTTTAAAAATAAACGGCCTTTGTAATGATTTTACCAGAACATCTAAAGCGAGATTAAAGAGGAAAGAAAGTGATTTAGCTGCCAGGTTTCTTATGGGGGGGGGGATTCTTTTTGCTTTATTTGTGGAATTTCATTCTCTACCTCTCTGGTTGTCCCTCTCTCACTTTATCCCTCCTTTCTTTTCTTTCCTTTCTTATAATGTGTTTTTATTCTTTAAGGAAGAAGAAACATGAGGGCTTAACATTTTTACTAACATACCTATGCATTTGAGGGGTGGAACCAAATCCAGTTGGTACATGACAAAGCTTCCACTAAGAACTTGTCACCATTTGCCCAAGATTCTGCTGTTAACTTATGTCATATAATCTCTAACTCTCCTGCTCCTACATTCTCCCTTGCTTATGAGGTTCAGACTAGTCACCGGAAAAGATTCCCTGGGTTTTCTGGTGTCACCTGCCACCTGTTTTATGTTTTCCCTCCGTGAAGCCCAGAACTTTTGTCTCCTGTTGGCCTCTCTTTGACTGGTGGGGAAGACAGCGGAGTCTGAGAATGTGAACACTGATCACTGCGGGAATCACTGCTCTCTGGAAAGATCTATATTCCGTGCTCTTGGTATTAGCTTGAAGCAGTATGACTTTCTTATATTTCTTTTGAGTGCTATTAGGTGTTGTCTTCTTTTATGTTGGTGTTCTCCCTTCTTTCTAGGGACTCATCTAGGGCTGTCCCTGCAAGTGTCCAGATTCTCTCAAAAGCACATCTGTAGGGCTGTTTTCTCTCATTCACTATGGTATTCAACCATTATTTACAGAAGGTTGACTCTGTCAAATCTTAGAATTTGCATGCGTAGTAAAATGAACTATATTTGAAGATCTAAGTCTATCATGGAAGATGATCCCATATACTGTAGAATGTTTGTATCTTTGGTTCCTCAGGTATTCGTTTCCTTTTGTTTCATTGGCTAGTACAAAGCCTCATATCTAAGTCCCCTGACAAAGCCTCTTGGATTACAGTCTGGGAAATCCATAATACTCGTTCATGCTGTGGAGACAATTATATTGGACTGTACCCGGAAGTATCAAGCCAGCTCTGGTTCAAGAAATGATCTGCCTTCAAGTCAAGCTCTGTAAGTAGAACTTTAAAGATGAGACAAACTGAAGTATTCAAAGCATCAAACTATCTTAGTCTTGATGGTTCTATATATTCAATCCATGCTGGAGCTTAGCGAGATGAGATCTTATTTTTTTACTGGAATAGTCTCCTGTACATGAGAAAAATGGGCTATTTTAAGGGCAGTGAACAGATCCCTCAAAATAGACAGCCCCAAGGCCTACACTGATGTGGGGCAGACCAGCCTTGGTGGCAGAACCAGAAGATCGGTAATACCTAGACAGTGGGCTATGATGGAAACTTCAGACCTGTATAAAGGATGGCCAGTTTTCTTCTGAATTCTCTGTCACTTAATATATTAACCGCAACTTATTGATATTACATCATATAGGTGTATCAGCAACAACATGGTACTCACACACATGATTTAGTTTGATCTTCATATAGCTTTAGAAAGAGACATTTTCACCTATCTGAGTCAGACAAGGAAGTTGATCAGCCTTTTGGTCATAGCCTCCTAATTATGTGTTTCAGGGTCAAGATTTAATTGTGAATTGCCTCAAACCCAGATGACCTACCTCAGTTGCTAGTCATTGTCTCAAGTGCTTGCTGACAGCCTTGGGTTACCCACCTCTTTGCCTTTTGTTCTCAGATTATATCTGTTTCCTTTCAGACACCCTGGAAATATGCCTGTGCGTAGGGATCTCCATTTTCTCTCAGATATCTTCAGGAATGTTCACTGAGACTCGGCTTCTCATGTATTAGCACTGGGCTGTGGTTTAGGTCCTTTGCTGTGTGTGTGTGATTGGGTTGTCATGCTGTTATGAGGTAGATTTGTAGATGTAGCCTCACCATCCTGTTAACCACACAGAGCGCAAGTAACACACAAGATGGTTCCTCTTAGGAGCAGTGAGTCTAAGACTTAAATCCAGTTCTCCATTATTTTCCCAAACAAAATCCATTACTTTTTTTTTTTTTATCTGTGATATTGTGAGTCTTGAGGAAGGGGCTTTGATGAAAGCATCCATTTAGAACTGGGTATTCCAAAGTTTTTCACTCTCTGGATAGTGTCCGTTTGTGGGTCTCTATGTTAATCCACATCTACTCCAAGAAGAAGCTTTCATGATGAGAGTTGATTGACACATTGGTCTATGGGTATAGCAGTATGTCTTTCGGAGACATTTGATTGCTATATTCCTTTAGCAGAGTAATAGTAGTAGGTTTTCCCCTAGTTGCATGATATCTGGAAGAGGAGTAGAAAAGATTATAAGAGCCAGAGGTGATGGATGGTTCCAAGGAAGCACTGCCTTCCAGACACATGACTGATGCACATATGAACTATGAACTCATAGGAAATAAGCAGAATGCCCAAGGGCTGTCCAGGTTCAAACCAGAGTGGGTCTGAGAGCAGGAAGTGGACATGGCGTCCTACCTCTAACCAAGGAGCTGTTTGCAATTGATATCCATTGATACGGGGAAAAGCAGTTTTATCCAGTGGTATATCATGGAGTTTATCAACCACACCCCAGAGCAGGTTCCAGGTCCAGGCATAGCTGGCCAACACTCCATGTTTTGTTTTGTTTTAATTTTTGTGCATTGTTTTGCTTTGTCACTTTTATGTCTTATATGTTTTTATGGTTGTTGTTGTGTTTTGATTTTTATTTGAGGGTTTGTTGGTTTGTTGTTTTTTGTTTTGTTTTGTTTAGTTTTGAGAGAAAGAACATGAGGTTGGATGGGAAGGGAGGTGAAAAGGACCAAGGAGGCGTTGGGGAAGAGGAACACATGATCATAATATACTGTTTGAAAAATGCTTTGGCATTAATTTTACATCTGTGGCTCTTACCAGTTTTGCCCTAATGCTTACTTTCGTCATTGAGCTTTACATCCATAGACCATCAAGAAATAGTTCTAAAATGCTGGTGGGTCAGTGAATAAATAAGTTTATATTAGCAAAGTTTAATTGTTTAATGGGAGATTGCATGGGTTCTGAAATCCATGTTTCTAGGGCTCACAGTCAAGCTCTGGACCTACTAGCTGTAGCGTGGGGGAAAGATAGGTTTTCCCAGCTGTGTCACTCGCTGCGATGGAGCTGGATGCCTACTCCATGACAAACCACCAGCAAAGCCATAAATCTCCATGAAAGTGGTCTTTACCTTGAGTATCTGTCATATGTTAATTATACAGACACAAAGCATATCCTTTTTTCTTCATAGGTGGTAAACTAGTCTGTTGGAAATCAATGTCTTTCTTCCTTCCTTCCTTTTTCTTTCTTTCTTTTTTTTCTTTCTTTCTTCCTTTCTTACTTTCTTTCCTTCAGACAGAAAGAAAGATAAAAACATGACATAAGTTTTTAAGTACTTGTTAAGTACTGGTTTCCTGCTATGCGTATCACTACTAATGTTCCATTCTAAATCTTCCCATTTCTCTTCGAAGAGAGAAGGTACATAGATGCAGAGACAGAGGAAAGAGAACAGATTTAATCTGCCCAAGGTCTCCCTGTTTGTGACCACATCCAGACTGAATACTCTCCTGGGAAAAGAATTGGAAATACTGGCTATGTTCATGAAATTCGGCATGAATGTGTACACTCAGGATTCAAAGTCTGAGTGAGACACTGGACCCAGTGAACTGCAGCTCCAAAGTGGAGGCTCTGGGCCCTGGGCAGACAAATGTCAGAACTCATCACCTGGAAGCAATTGCCCAACTTTTACTTCCTTGTGTTTTTATCCTAGCAAACTCAAGATAGTCTTTTTTTTATTTTTTTTTAAGATACTTAATGCAAAAATCCCCAGAGAGAAGGAGTTAACTGCCTCCCTGTTCCTTTTTCTTTTCTCAAAGTCTAAACAGGGTGTTTTTGCCTGCTCTTTCTTTAAGTGATAAATTTGTGTCTAAAACACAAAGTGAAGGACATTATGTAGAAAGTGCTTATTTTCTTCTGATGTTTGATAGGAATTAGGATTAGCAGAACCCAAACTCTTGTTTCCCCCTTCACGCAGCTTGTCATTTTTGTCAAACAAGAAGCTGATTAAGTTTCAATCAAAAGAACAAAAGACTCCAGGAAAAAAAATTTTTGGAAAAGTAGTGGCTTCAGCAGTTAACTGTGGAAAGTAAATGCAGTGTCGTGCCTCTGATTTTTCTGTAGAGTTGGTGCATTACTGCTTTTTTTAATGGCAAGTGTGTAGAACATGCCAACCTACCTAATGTGCTTCAACCTCAGACATCTGAGACAACCCCATTGATTCTAGACACAAAATGTCTGAATGTCTGTCATACACATAGAGTAGAAGCCCTCCCAATGAGCTCTTTCCAGCCAGTCATTGTGGATGGATGCAGGGGTTTCTATAAGGAACAAACAACCAGGAGGAATTGGGGATGCCTTGGTGTTTTATTGGACAGATAGACTCATGCTATTTTCTTCTCTTTGGTCATGGCCTTGGCAGTTCTTCGCCTTCCTGCATTATCTCTAAATTGTCCTTATGATCCTCTTTGACCAATGATATCCAAGCTGATGCTCAGAAAGTGAGTACACACTGAGATGGCCCTCTGTAGTCATTCTTAAGAACTTAGGGACCAACATTACGTGTTGGTGGTTAGCCCATTAGACAATGAAAGGCACACAGCTAACTTAAGCATTTCAGCTTCTTCAGCTTACTCTGAATTGACCAATTAGATGTGTGAGAACGCCATTCTAGACCACTTAGCCTCAGCCAGAAGAACCTCCCAGGCAGAGAGTCATGTTTATAGTTATAGCAGTTTGAGAATGGACTGTTGTGCACAAAAGTCAACCAAATCCTGTGTTCTATATCTCCAGATTCCAACACCACATTGTAGATGAGGACAGGGGGAGCTTCCAATGAGAGATCAGAACGCTCTGGTTCTTTAGTTCTACCATCAGAGGCCTGCAGGCATGGATTTAGTACTTAGTAGTTTCAGTAAGTTGAGCCTCTATTTATATGGTTTGGCTTCATGCAATCCACATGTGGCTTTAACCTCATATTTAAAGTCTCCATTGCTGGCTCACAATGTCTTCCTCTCTAGAACTGATGGACTCTGATTATATTTTATCATTTGACCCAAATCTGTTTGGTTTTCAGAACCTGTAACTCATCACTGGGGATACTTGGCTGAAAGAATTTACCCTGTTTACTAGACAGGCCTATGTGTCTTAAATTTTTCTTCTGAATATTGATCACATCACTATTCTCCTCAATAGTTCTTTTATCTACCTCCACGTGAAATCCCACGTGTTGAATTATGTTGAAGGAGCTAAAAATCTAAAGCTTGCTAGTTAAAATCATTTAATTTGTGTGTGTGTGTGTGTGTGTGTGTGTGTGTGTGTGTGCATCTTAGACCTGTTCCAAGGACATAATTGCCTACTCTGTGGTCCCCAGGAAACCTGATTTCTCACTTGTTCTTATAAGCAAGTTTTCCCTACAGACTGACATCAACAGCTGGTAAAATAAGAGCCATTTCCTCATTCTGCCTTTCCTTCTTGAGGCCTAGAAGCCATCACTATCTGAGTCAGGTGGGAGATGGGACAGCTTATCCTGGAGTTGTGGTACTCAGAAGGTGAGACAGGATTACAAACTTGAGGTCAGCCTGAACTACATAGAAAGACTCTTTAAAAACTCATCACAGTCTAATGTTTTCTTTTAAAATTAAAGCAACTTTTACTTCAGTCATTCTCTCTGGCTTCAGAAAGTCCCTGGAGAATGTACATTCAAACAGGCCAGGAAAATCACCAAACCCACACAGCTCTGGGAGTTCTCAAAGTCCCAGAAAACCCCTGCATTTTCTGTGAAAGGAAGAGGAGAAGCTCCAAGCCCAACACCAGACCAATCAGTCAATGTTCCTATAGTCATAGAGAGAAGCCATCGCCTGTGTGTTCCAGCTGGAAGCCAGCCCTGTCCATCTCTGGCTTCACCACAGACTGCCTCCTTCAACTCGGTCTGGAAAATAATCCTGTTTTCAGACTTGCTCCTTTTCTGGCTTTCTTCTTTTTATTTTTTAAAAGAAAGTCAAATAAACATAACCCGAGGTCTTTTGGGGATGTTTCATGTTGTTACAAAGCACAAGATGTGCCAGGAATAATATGGGAAGGACACCAGGATTGTGAGAGAGTGAATGAGACCTTCTTGTTAGTCTACTGGAGAGGAGGAGAAGTGGGGTTCTAGAAGCTTCTGACACCCTTAGCCTGCCTTTCTAGAGCAGAATGAGAAAATCCCAGCAATGTCTATCAAGACCCCTGCATGATGCTAGTGGTCCACATGGGGGGTGGGGTCAGAGATGCCAGAAGAAAGGGTATTGGATGCCTGGTCTCAGACAGCATCTAAGGTTAGAAGTCCTAAGTTTGGCCCAAATTGGGAGGACCCACATGGACCACCGTTCTCTTTATCATTTCACTTGATCATTTCTCAAAGTGACCGTCTCTCACTGTTAAAGTTCAGAAACTTAAAGGCCCTCCAGTGAAGGAACATTCAAGTTGATGTGCTCTGTGTCTACAGAGGAAACTGGGAGCTTGTGTCTCTGGTTTCTCCATTGTAGAATCTGTTCTCGGTATAGATTTCTGATATAGGGCAGGAAACAGACTCAAGGGCAGAATATGCTAAAATCTCTTAGGATCAAGAAGTGGATGCATGTTCACACATTGCTCAGACACATATGAACAGGAAGCCAATGGTAGCTCCTTTTATAGACAACTCTATGCCGTTTCTTCATGCCAGAAAAATTTTTAAGCATTTTATTTATATTTACTCATTTAATCATCAGTAATGAAAGTGGTACTTCAGTTAATCCATTTTACAGATGAGGAAACTGAGAGCTCTGGTTTGAATGCAGGTCATCTAGCTTTTGAGTCTGTGCTTTTAAATGCTATGTCTCACTGTAGTTTTTTTTTATTTTTTTTTCTATTTCCATCATGATTTTTTGTTCACTTTACATACTTGTTATAGCCCATCCCTCCTCCCCTCCCAGCCCCACCTTTCTCCCGCTTTCTTTCATTTTCCTCAGAAAAGGTGAACTCCTGTTCCCATCTACCCCAGCTCATCAAGTTGAGCCTGTTCTCTTACCCTGTGGCCTGGCAAGACAGTTCTGCCAGCCGGAAATATCAAAAAGCTGACAAGTGAGTTCATGTCCCATGCAGTCTCCACTTTCCTTACTAGAGGACTCATATAAAGCCTAAGCTGCCAGTCTGCTACATCTTTGTAGGGGACCTAGGTCCAGTTTGTGCATGGTCTTTGGTTGATGCTTCAGTCTCAGCAAGGCCCTCTGGGTCCTTGTTAGTTGGCTCTGTTGGTCTTCTTGTAGAGCTCCTGTCACCTCTAGGTCCTTTTATCTTTCCTCCCACTTTTCCACAAGACTCCCTAAGTATCGCCCAATGTTTGGCTGTGAGTCTCAGCATCTGTTTTGAAGCGCTGCTGGGTAGAGCCTCTCAGAGGAAAAATGTCCCATGCTCATGCATTGGTAGGATTAACGTAGTAAAAATGGCCATCTTACCAAAGCAATCCCCATCAAAACAGCAACACAATTCTTTACAGATCTTGAAAGAACAATTCTCAACTTTATACAGAAAAGTACAAAATCCAGAATCGCTAAAACAATCCTATACAATAAAAGGACTTCTAGAGGTATCGCCATCCCTGACTTCAAGCTATATTACAGAGCAACAGTAATAAAACCTACATGGTACTGGTGAGGAAATAGACTGGTTGGTCAATGAACTCTAATCAAAGACCCAGAAATAAACCCACATACCTATCGTCACTTGATTTTTGACAAAGGAGCCAAAACCATGTAATGGAAAAATGACAGTATCTTTACTATAGTTTTTCAATGAGAATGGTCATACTTGTGTTTTGATTTTATCTGCTCAGCTCTTGATAAGGGCAGAAGCCTTAACCCCAACAAGTACCCAGGAGATCCTGGTTATATCTGTTGTTAACATTTTGTGCTGGTAGGATGTAAGTACGCACAGACACGCTTGATGTCTTCGTAAATCATCCTACACAGATCTGTACTATTTCTCACAGCAGAGAGAGTAGTAGAGTCACAACTTGCTTTCTGCTCCATGTGTTAGGACAAGCCAGAGCTGGAGGGTCACTGAAAAATCTGTGTTGAAAGCCATGGGCAGGATTGTTCCTTCTTCCATATCATCCCCCCTTCCATCTCAGTCCTGCTCCATGGCTTTCCCCTGAAGGACTGACCATCTTCACCCCACACACATATGACAGGCAGGATGCTCATTTTCTTCATTGCCTCAAGTTTTTTCTCCTTTAAATGAAATCACTCAGTTACCGACATGCAACCAAATATCTCTTTCATTCATCTGTAGGCTGAAATATTGTGTCTCTGACTTGTACAACCACTTTGGAAATCAATCTGGTGCTTTCTCGGAGAGTTAGGAATAGTGTTTCCTCAAGATCCAGCTATACCACTCCTAGGCATGTATCCAAAAGATTCTCAAGTATACAACAAGGACATTTGCTCAACCATGTTTTTAGCAGGTTTATTTGTAATAGCCAGAAGCTGGAAACAACCCAGATGCCCCTCAGTTGAGGAATGGATACAGAAATTATGGTACATCTACGCAATGGAATATTACTCAGCAATAAAAAACAAGGAAATCATGAAATTTGCAGGTAAACGGTGGGAACTGGAAAAGATCATCCTGAGTGAGGTGTCCCAGAAGCAGAAAGACACATAGGGTACATACTCACTCATAAGTGGATACTAGACATATAATATAGGATAAACATACTAAAACTCTACACATAAAGAAACTAATCAAGAAGGAGGACTCTGGCTAAGACGCTCAATCCCCATTCAGAAAGGCAAAGAGGATGGACATCAGAAGAGGGAGAAAACAGGGAACAGGACAGGAGCCTACCACAGAAGGCCTCTGAAAGGCTCTTTCCTGCAGACTATCAAAACAGATGCTGAGACTTATAGCCAAACTTTAGGCAGAGTCCAAGGAATCTTATGAAAGAAGTGGGAGATAGTAAGACCTAGAGAGGACAGGAGCTCACAAGGAGAGCAACAGAACCAAAAAATCTGGGCACAGGGGTCAATTCTGAGACTGATAATCCAACCAAGGACCATTCATGGAGATAACCTAGAACCTCTGCACAGATGTAGCCCATGGTAGTTCAGTGTCCAAGTGGGTTTCATAGTAATGGGAACAGGGACTGTCTCTGACATGAACTGATTGGCCTGCTCTTTGATCACCCTCCCCCCAGAGGTGGAAGCAGCCTTACCAGGCCACTGGGGAAGACAATGCAGCCACTCTTGATGAGACCTGATAAACTAGGATCAGAGGGAAGGGGAAGAGGACTTCCCTCATCAGTGGACTTGGGGAGGGACATGGGTGGAGAAGGGAAAGGGAAGGTGGGATTGGGAGGGGAGGAGGGAAGGAGCTACGAGGGTGGGTACAAAGTGAATAAACTATAACTAAAAATATAACTATACTAAAAATAAAAAATAAAAAATAAATCTAAGGCAATAATAATGGTCAGTTTTGCACTGTGACTTTTTGGTTTTCTATCCTCAGAACCCAACATGATATTTGACACCTACATGCATAAATAAATTAGTCAATTAATTAGCACAAATAACGTCTAATGAGAGACACAAGTGTGTAATTTGAAACTATAAGCAATGTGATACATATTTTGGTATTTAACTGCACATATTCCTATGCTACTTAAACCAGAAAATTTATTTGAAACTTATAATTATAATAAATATAATATCTTAGTATATCTACCATAATTATACTATGAAAATGTATTGCCTACAATTATAATTGCATATTATCATTATACTCCAGTGTTTACTTCAAACATATATCACAAGGGATTGAAGAAATCCTTCACCAAGAACAGTGTGGATAAGCATGCCTTCTCTAATCTATCCAGTTCACTTTTTATTGTCTTGTTCTGAATTATCCTTTGATCTCCTTGGAAACACCCACTGGATAATAACATTCTGATATCGGATTTCATAATCTCCCCTCAGACAATCCTGAGTCATGAAACAGCTCAGATCCCAGAATCAGGCTTGTAAAATGTTTTCCTATTTACCAACGTTCAGGCCTAACTAATGGTAAACCCTGGGGAGGCTCATTCTCTTCTAAGCCACTAGCAGCCTGTGAAGGTGGACACAAGGAATAGCTTTGTCTTGTGACGCTTAATTCCTCGGGCAAGGTGCCCCTTCGTGTTCAAATATAGATTTCAAAGTGAGACTAACCGTCAGCTCTTCCCACCTCATCCATAAAGATCATTACAATGCTTGTTATCATTGATTATCCTGATTATCGACTTAACGTTACCCCAGCCTGGAGGAGTCTGTGTTCGTGCTGTTATCAGCCTTACTAAGTTTCTATGTGGCAGTCCTAATATGTCACTGACAGTCTTTTATCCCCTCTGGTTCTTATACTTCTGGGGTTTCTGGATCTTTTTTGATTCTTCATACACCTTCACTATGGCTTGGGCACCTTGCATTTTGATGACTTGCCTTACAGCTCAAGTTTGTCTCTTTGCTATAAAGTTTTAACATTTTAGTTTGTCGCACTTTTCAGCGCATGGATTTGTACTTAGTTTTACTGATGGGAACTGAATTCAGCTAAAACAGCTTATATTGTACTCTAATGGAAAGAATCAGTCTTGGGGGCAAGTGCTGCCCATACATTCACATTCTCTCAAATCATTTACCTCAGAGTCAGTCACATATGGACATGGATTTGGGTGCTAACTGTATAGGTATGGCACACATAGAGGTCCTTGGAGTCCCTTGTTCTACTGTCTTTGGCATCTGTCTTTTTTGTATGGCAGTCAAGTATCTAATACTTGGGTACTTGTAATGGGTAATATTGTTTTAATGTCGTGTTCTCATTCAAGAGCAATTCCATTCCACCAAGGCTCACTGAACAATAGTGGGTGACATCTTTGGTTGTCAAATTGGGAGGTGAATATTATGGACGTTTGACTGAAGCCGAGGGATGTTTCTAAAAACCATATAATCTACAGGAAATCTTTCAGTACCAAAGAATTTTCCAGTCTTAAATGATAATGGTGCTGAGGTTGGGAAACAGCAGCCAATGACTGTAACAAAATTCCTTTTCAATCTTTGGCAGTTTCTAGTCCAGGCAGAAGTACCCATGATAACCAGCTTTGGACAACACTATTTAAATTGAAGTCATGTGATCATAGAGTTATCAAAGTTGCCGAAATGCTTACCTTTCTGATATGAGGACAAACATAACTGAAAGCATCTCATTTTGTAAAATGTGAAATTTTATTTAGTCTCTGAGATTTTCATGCATCTATAAGATGTACCTTGATAATATCTACATATTTCATTTTTGTCTTACCATTAAACAAGGTACAATAACTGAAACTTCAGCAGCATGAAGAAAAGGCTAAAAGAATCCAAAAAGTGGAAATCTTTATGAGTTGGAGCTGCTAAAGTTATCTCAGCTGTCACATGTGATTAAAAGACTGGAGGCCTACTGTACTAAGCTATAAACTCAGGTATCTGCTGTGTGTGTGTGGTGTGTGTACCTAATGTGGCCCTATGATCCTTTTTAATTCCACAGGCCTTTCATTCTGCTTCCATCATTAGGCAGAGCTCTGGGGTCCACCAGAGAGGTTATAAAGCATGTGAAGGCATGAGGCTGAGCGTTGGTGTCTTCAACAAAGAGTCCATGAGGACATGACAGCTCCTTTAGATAAGACGTGATGAGTGTGCACTGTCTCTGGGATATAGGCACATAAGGGCTCTGTAGGTGTAGATGGGCCAAGGCTTTCTCTTGGCTTAATCCAGGACCAGGGGAAGCCAGTCTTTGAACTGAGGAGCATCAGCTGAAGAAGAAGTTTGGAGGAAGAGTGAACCGAGATGAAGTAAGAACTGTAATCCTCAAGATGCAGGTTCTACAGGCTTGTCCACACAATTGAATTCTCTTTCGTTACAATTACGTGTATGAGTGGTGGTGGAGGAAACCAGAGATGCTCTCCATCATTGACAAGGCTCAACTGGACAGGATTTGGTGAGCTCTTTAACACGCAGACTTCTGTGAACATCTTTATCATCAATCTGTATGGAAGGGCTAGGGTCAAATTGGATAAACCGCCTTCTTTTTCGACGCTAGAGATTCCTGAAGACAGTGTTTGTAACCTGGAACCATTTTCCAACAGGTTCAGAAGCATCATGGTGGCTATGAGTGGAAATGGTACATATATCCTTCCCTTGAGAAAGACTAACTGCTACCACGAGCTTTCCAGAGTTGGATTTCTTGAGCCACAGTTGCAAGTTTCAAGCTTGGCCTCTGTCACCGCCACAAACAGTCTCCTTCTTAGCTGTTTCACTCTGTCAATTGACACAGGGTTAAAACAGGATATTCTGGGGTATGGGTGTGAGTCCCCAGATGGAGACCAGAGGGAAGTCAGAGTGGGTGGAATTTGTTTACTTCCTGAAGAGCTGTGCAAAGGATGCCTCCCAACTCCAAAGCTGCAATGCTGGCTGGAATGCCAGTTGTTGGCAGATGTGGTAAAAGAGAAAAAAAGTTCCGGTCCTACATACACACTGCCATCCTAAACATCTGGGCAAAGACCAGGGTAGGTGCGATGTGGAGACAAAACCATCTATTGTAATTCACAGTAATTGATTCCTCAAAGGATTGGGCAGGGCTGGTGTTGCTATCTGGGGAAAAAAAAGTTAGACAGAGAGAGACAGAGTGAAAATGAATCTTTTCACTCCTCTACTTACAATTACCTTTAGGAGGCTACACCAGGAGCTAAGTACCCAGTATGTGAAGTCATCATGCAAAGTTCATTGTATCCACCCCACCAGCCTTGGAGAGCAGCTCTGGTGATAGAAACACATACTCAAACAGACATAGAGATTAAGTAGCCTGCCAGTTTCCACAAACTATTGGAAAACATCCAATACCTGGTCACCTACTCAGTGTGGCTTTGGCTCTAGAGAGAGCCTATACTCCCTAATTTACCTAGGTATAGGGATAGTTTAGGTTAAAATGTGCCTGTGGTTCTTGCTTAAATACTGAGTATAACTTTTTAAGGTCTGTTTTGATTCTTAATATTTAATGATACTATTGCTACTTATATGTAAGACAGAGTCCTCCTAAAGGCAGATTACCAGTTATAACTAGAAGACAGTTTGCTCAGTTTGCTCCTGAGTCTAATTGTCACTAAGCCTTCAAGACAGGCACAATGAAGCAAGAGTCTACACAACCATTTCTAAAGGCAACAAAGATACTGTGCCCTGGACAAGCTAGTAAAAATAAAACAAAACAGCCAGTGTGATGGCACATGCCTTTAATCCCAGCATGTGGGGAGGCAGAGGCAGGAGGATCCTTTTGAGTTCCAGTCCAGCCTGGTCTACAAAGCAAATCCAGGACAGCTAAAGCTAAACAGCGAAACACTGTCTCAGAAAACCACCAACCAACCAACCAACAAACAAACAAAACAAAGTAAAACAAACAAACAAAAAAGAAGTTACTTCTATTTACTTTCTACTGGGAACTGGAGGCTGTATCCATCAGGCATAGCTATCAGGGTTATAAAGTATGCCACATACTATTTGTCTCTCCTTCCCTTGCTGGATAATGTGTTGGATTCTCTGTTCCATTTCCAACGAAGTTGATCAACTAACACACAGCATTTAAAGACAAGTGTCCATCACACATCTTGGCATAATAAAGAGTGGACAGGATCCCTGTAGATAAGGCTGATTGAGTTTTCGGTTAGAAAATAATGGCTGTCCTCATGCTTCAGGGAAAAACATCTGTCATCCAGGGATCAATTTATAAACTTCTCCATCCCCAAATAATTTTCCATTGATAGACTGTGATTACAGGGAAACTCGGGACAGGTGGCATCCCTCCTCCTTCATGGTACATGCCCCAAGAGAGGGGACAGGATTGTTACATAGCATACCCTGGACCATGCCAACATCTCATTAAGATGAATGCCCTTCAGAAGTGACAGTCAGGGGTGATAAAGAGCAAAGTGAAATTATAAGTGAGGAAAGACCTCTCCCAGGAAAGACCATGGTTGCAAAGATCCCCTGAGAATCATGGGGGGATCACAGTGATGAGCATTCTAAGCTAGACGCAGCTAAGCAGGTATAGTACACTGAAAGAAAACCAGGAGTCGGTGATGAATTGGATCAGCACTGAGTGGTGAGACATGAGATCAGTGATGTAGGAAGAACAAGGAACGGTTATGTTCAAAAAGATGGAGCAAGGAGCCTGACTGGAAGCCATGGGTGTACATCCATCTGACAAGGTGTGGCTGAGTGGGTGTTTCATAAAGGAAATTGTGTCTGGCACACAATATGGAGCTGCAGACGCTGAGGGAGAGTGGGCCTTTTTCAATAGGTAAAAAGTTACATGGAGGACAATGCGCAGAAGAGGGAGGGAAGCGATGAGCCATGCACATCACTGCTGTGTTCATCCAATCATCGTTCAACAAAGTCATAAGGCACTCACCATTCTGTGCACTTGCAGTGAAAATAAAAGTAAGCTGAAGTCCCTGACCCCAGGAACCCTTAGTCCTCGTGGAGAAGACTTAGATAGAAACAAATAATTAAAACACATTTTATTAAATATAGTAATGAAGTAATGTACATGGGGGAAGAAAGAGTCCAAGGGAAGGCTGATTAATTCTGTTTTAAAATGAAATAATGTCATCCTTTTGACAGGCATAACTTTTATTGAAACCTAGTCATTGGTCTACTGGGTCAGTTAATATTAAAAAAGCCCAATAAAATTTATGTCAGTCAAATAGTCGGATTCATGTTCTAGACTGAATTGATCAGTGACTCTGGGCTACTCCCTCCAGTTAACCCCATGACTGCAAAACAATTTGGGCCTTTAGCTTCTGACATTGAACTTCTGAGGAGGCTGGGAATAAGTGATTGGCTTTGCTATCCCAAGTGCTTCAGGAGGAGCTGGGTGTGTGGAACCAACATGGTGATTATCCTTGGAACGCTGGTGATGAGGAAGAGCTCACGTACTGTGTCCAAAATGCCCCTTCTTCCTGCATTACCTTCTTATTAAATGAAGTAGAGTATTACATACAGAAAAGCTATAGATGGTGCATCTCTGTGACTTTTAGCAAATGCAGAGGCATCCTACCATTTCACAAACTGCCGTATAATGGTAACAATGCCTCAAACTCTAACTGCGTACTTACCTCTTGGCAAATTATGGTCTGTGTTCTCTCTGCAGTTGTTGTCATTCTCAGAATGTCATGGCAGTGAATGACAAAGTGTGAAGTCATTTGAGTGTAAGTCTTTCACTCTGTGTGGTGGTTAGAATAGACCCATGTGTATGAATGCTTGACCCACAGGGAGTGTGCACTTGGGAGCCACAGCCTTGCTGGGGTAGGTGTGGTCTTGTTGGAGGAAGTGTGTCACTGTGGGGTCTTTGAGGTCTCCTATGCTCAAGCTATGCCCAGTGTGGCTCACAGTCTCCTTCTACTGCTTGCAGATCGTCTAGTACCATGTCTGCCTTCACACCACGCTTCTTGTCACCAAGATAATGGACTCAACTTCTAAAACTGGAAGCCAGCCTCAATTCAATGTTTTCTTTTATAAGAATCGCCACGGTCATGGTGTCTCCTCACAGCAATGGAAACCCTACCTAAGACATCCGGCATGTGTCCCAAGACTTGTCCAGTTTCTATTGGTATTAGTTAGTTTGACTTCTCTGCTAAAGAGAATTCCTTTGAGTAGATGTACCAGAGTGTGCAACTCTGCTGTTGAAAGACATCTGCATTCCTTCCAGATTTTAGCAATCACTAATAAACCTACTGTAACATTATTTTTTTCATGGATTTTGCTGTTGTCATCGGTTTGTTTATTTTTGAGGTGCTCTCTAAGCAGCTTAGGCTGTCTTGACCTTTACTATTCTGTCTTCCTTCCCTGTACTGGGATAACAGGTGCATGGCACAGTGAAAGGACTGTTTTGTAGTTTCAGTAAACACATGTTTTCATCTATTTCTGGCAAATACTTTGAAGAGAATTTCTATGTCTTATGATAAGTGTGTTTTCTTCATAAAAACTTGACAGGCTGTTTTTCAGGCTGTGCTAGTTTACATTTCCATTAGGAAAAGCTCAAGTTCTTCTGCAAATGCTAGTGTCGGCTTTCCGGTATTGCTGTTCTGGTGGGTATCTCATTGTCATTGGCTTTGGTGTTTTTTTATATAGACAATAAATGAATGATCTGTGTTTTCTATGTGCTAGTCCTACAAATGCAGAAATATAAAAAAAATATGCCAGTACATATTTGATAAATTCTTTATAGTGTTAAAGATATAAAAATAATCACAGTTCCGTGTCTGCCCATAGACACATCTTTAATGCCATCAAAAAATTTGTGGAGGCTATGAGTGTGTTCATGGGGTTCCCAATCAGGTAAAATTATAATCTTTTATAACAATCGAGAAAATCTTCACAAAGTACATAAACTTCAAGGGGCCTTCAGAATTTAAATTTAAGTTTTCAGATAGGCATAAGGAATATAGATATGTTCAGCAATATTAAAAAAATAGAATTCTGTTGAGGCTTTATACACTTCAATCAGTTGATCATTTTGACTACACATACATATACACATTTTGACAAAAGCTTTACCTACAACACAAGTCCTACACCTAAGACTCAGGAAATACCCGAGAAGAAAGAGCAGAAAGGCAGTTAGAGTCAGAGGACACGAAGTCTATTGCGAGACTGTGTCTCGTAGAAATGCCAGGGAAGCTATTCCTATGATACCTCAACAGTATGGCTTCCTAAACAAACTTGGACAAAGGCAACACCAATACATGTACTAATGTGAAATGGGTAAATCTCAGGAACCCTACCCCTAGAAAAAGAAACACAGAACAGAATTAGCCTCTTTCATTGGTGAGACATAAACACATGAACTATACAAAATGGACTCAGTAGGTTGTGTTTATATTATATATATATATATATATATATATATATATATATATGTTCATGTTTATATGTGAATATAAATATATATAATGAACGGATAAGAGGCCATTAATTTGAGAAAGAGTGGGTCATGGGAGCAATTAGAGCAAAGAAGGGGGAAATTATATAATTATACTTTAATTAAAATAAAACATAATATATACATATACATGTTCATATATGAAGAATTCAATGGTAGACACTACAAATGGTGAATGGGAAGGATATGTGAAAAATAAAAGAGAAAGCAAACTGCTGGAAGCATGAGCAAAGAGATTAATCACAGAGACTATGTTATGACATGAGGTAGGAAAGAAAAGTTGGTGAAAAAATATTTCAGAGATAGAGGAAGAACACCTGTCTTCTTATGCCTGGCTTACTTCCCCTAATTTGATGTCTTTGAGAATAGGCATGTGGTGAAAAACGAGATTTTAATATTTTTGATGGGTGTATAGCAGTCCATTGCCTACACAGATGCCACGTATCACAACCTCTTCGTATATTGGTGGACACGTACTGACTGCATAACTTAGCTACTGTGAACCCACTGCAGTAGACTTGAGGATGCAGCTGTCCCTTAAGCATTTTGATTTTATTTCCTTTGGATACATACCCAGTAGTGAGACAGCTGGCCTCATATGGCAGCTCAATTGTTTCTTTTTCATAATGGCTGCTGGAGTGTTCCCTTCATCCACAGAGTGAATATACTTCCAAACTGCGTGTTGTGTAAAATAAATACATATAACTTTATATGTGAATTGATTACTTTTCAGAAAGAAAGAAAAAGCAAGAACACAGAATGGACTTTATTGGATATATGCCTGAAAGTGTTTTCTCAAGAATGTGTGAGGCAATGAGCAGAGTTCGGCTTGAATGAGGCAGATGAGAGGTAAAGAGAGACTCATAGTGCCTGTCCTGATGACATTTTCTTTCCCTGTTCATCACAGTGCGTGCTCTACAGACCAAGGCATGCTGGTAAGCCACAGCGCCCCATGGGAAATAGAGGATTGTCTGGTAAAGCTAGGACCTTCTCTAGTCCTCTTTAGCTGTGTGGCTCCCAGCACTTCCCAGCACTTTCCAGTGAGTGGTAGCCACTGGAGAATTCACATACTTCCCCCATAACTGTGTATCACCTCACTGTATATGTCTCTGGCTGACTGTCAGCTCAGAAGGCCTCTACCTAAGGGTCATGATGAGCTTAATGATACTTTCTTCAGTGGAGAAGTCACTGCCATCATAGTGCGTGGGCAAGCTCAGAATGGGGAGCTGCTCCAGAGGGCTCAGATTTATTGCAATCTATTGGTTAAAGGTGACCTGCAAGTCACAAAATTTCCGGTGCAACTATTGCAAAGAGAAAATAATGGTGCATCAGCTCAAGGCTAGGAAGCAGCAGGAGGCCAGAAGATAGGGACTTCTCTCCCTCAGAAAGAGGAGTCAGGCAGCTGAGCCAGGCTCAGAGGTTGCAGCCATGAGCAGATTGAGCTGTGAGTTTGTGTGTGAAAAGGAACAAGTATCTACCAAGGCCCCCGTCATTCTAGTTGTTTCCAGGAACGAGGGCCCATGCTAACAAGGGAGAAAATGTGGAAGTCCAGAAGAAAAGTATAATGTGATTTTTGTAGCTTGCTCAAAACTGTGAAGCTTTTCATTCTCTGATGCATGGGCCCCATATAAAAGACATCGTTATTACTGGCTGATGTTTATCAGGTTCAAGCTTTGGGTCAGGTTACACTGTTAAGCATTTTTATTTTCATTAAATATTCCATTTGACCTATATATGAACTGTATGCATAAAATTATTTCTCTCTCTTAAGGATGTGGATGCTAAGCCTTAAACAGATCTAAATAACACTCCTGGTCACAGCTGGAAAGTGACAAAATTCACATGAAAATCTAGGAAACTAAGGATGACTGATGCCTGACCTTTGTAGGGTGTCTCACCTACTACAGGAGAAGATCCAACTCTAAGGAACCATAAAATATTTATTCTTGTGTCTTTAGTTTTGGTTAATCCCTCCCCATTTCTCCCTTCTTTTTCTTACTCACTGCCTCCATCCTCACTAAACCTTTACCTCATAGTACCTTCTCAGTGTGCTTTAATCTCAAGTGTATTCTACCATCCACTTCCTATCCTTTTACTTGGGCTGAAAGACTCTGCTTTCCAATGTAGCTCCTCTATGGACACTTCATTTGGAGCTTGAACTTCTGTACCCTGCATGGGTGAGCAATGCTACTCCCAGAATAGTTGGGTTACTATCTGAAAATCTCAGTGTCCAGCAGAGGTCACCTTCCTATGAGCTATTAATCAAGACTCCAGAGGTACCCTAAGCAATACAGAGTATTGTCATTGCTCTTGATTACCCGCATTAACTGCATTGTATAGCCCTATGGCTAAAACAACAACACATGCTTTGGGTGCAGACTATAAAGAAAATGATCTTGAACTAATCATGAAATCCTCTTCCTGTTGGCTATCAGCATGTTGGAAGTCTGCTATACAGGCTGCTAGGAGAAAAAGAAGACACCAGTGGTCTTATCCAACACTGGATCCTGAATATTACAATGCCAATCCATCAGGCAAGATTTTTCTACTGTTTCAATAGTGGCAGCATGACTATTTGTGAGTATAGCCAACTGCTCTCCTGATTGGATTTGAGGTTTGCCCTGTCGTAGGGAATTCATACCTGGTACTGAAAACATGATCAAAAGCTAAGGCTGACAGAATCAGAGGCTCAAGGAGAGAACCTATTGCTATTGTTTTGCTAATTGTCCAAGTGGTCAAATTACCTTCTAAGTATTTACATTCTTAGTCATTGAGTTGTGCTGGTCAGAGAAATTTCTTACGGGACTGGGTACTGGTGAATGCTGCGATTCAATACTAGTCACAGTTCGAAGAAGAAGTGATTGAGTGCTTAGCCCTAAATGAGACCTCTTTATCAACCTTCTCCCAATGTTACGAAACATAATTGAAAAGGGGGCAAGAAGAGTGGAAGTCAGAGAATGGGGCAGTAGTGTTGTGAGTAGCTGTCCCCTGGACATGATGTAGCTGCTGCTTATAGGAACTCACAACTGCTGTGGTCACCTACACAAGGCCCACACAAAGCAAAACCAGCTTAAAATTAGTATGGCACAGATAGGGATTTCCAAGGCCCCACCAGTAACCAAGGAGCTATCGGCAATTGAGAGTTGCTGAAGGAGAGAGGGTCGCTTTTCTTTTAGGGGGTGCTGCTCATTGTCAGGTTTTCCCTGCCCCAGTAGATGATTCCACAGCAGTGAGCATATAGGCAGCACAAATTGGAATCAGTAGGCTATAAAAATAAGAGGAAAATAAATAACAATTACATTAGGCTGGAGAATATCAGGAGCCGTGATTGTGATTTCCATGTGTCCTCACTACCACGAATGAAAAAAATCAGACCACTACAGTGGACAGCATGCTTGAACACCAGTGCCATTTGAGAAATGTGGGGATAGAAAAAAAAAAGTGGAAACTTCTAGCATAAACAGACAATAGGAATTCATGTTTTGTTTTCTATATGCGTAGTCCATAGGGTCAAGAAAAAGCCATAAATGAAAGAAGCACAACTAGACATACTCCGTTGATCTGTTTAACTTCATTTTAAAAATTCAGTTTATATAAATTAAAATTCTAAAGTATGAAGAAACGTCCATAGTTAAATGTATGGCAGCATTTTCAACCGAAGGAAAAGATGGGCAGGTAAGTAACGTTTGTCCAGACGTACAAAGAGATCGTAGGCATGCATGAAAAGAAACACGTTATCACTCACAAAATGTCTTCAGCTCAGACATCGACTTGGAAGGAGAGTGGCACGTGATGGTGGAGGGAAAAGGAAGAAGCTTCATTGCAATAGTCAACCTGTGTGAACACTTGAAGCTGGAGCTGCCACACCTAGTGAACTTCACATAAGTCATGGAAGGAACATGGGATGTTTGTGTTAGTTGTTGGTTAGGAGAGATAGAAACAAGGGAAAAAATACCCTAAATTGAAAAATACAGGAGGATGACAAAACAGCACACAGACTATCTTGGGGTGGTGCACATATGATACAATAAAAAGATGAGCCCTATAAAAGATCTCCTTTGAAAATGTATTAGAATTTCGAGGTTAGGCACATCACTTATTTTTGTAGTAGCCCACATAAAGATGATTTACATTTAATTTCAAAGTATCAGTTCCACATAAATCTATTACATTATGTATACGATCATGTTATTAAAATATTCCAAACTTCATCCGCATGAATTTTTACCTTCTAAATAATTGAAAAGCTATTGCGTTTAACATTTTGGTTCAATAATTTTTGCATAAGAATGCATACATACATATAACATGGACACAGATACATGATTTGCATGTCTCTTTTATGGATGGTCATATTTCATAGCCTTTTTATCTTCTCATATGCATGTTGTCTTAAAATTTCTTTGTGTTCATGTACTTTCTAATCATCTGTTAAATTTGTATTTAACACATAATGTGAAATAATGCAAATTTACTTCATTCTCTTCTGGTTATGCTCTTTTCTGGTCATATCTCAGACTGAATAAATTTAAAGTCTAATCATTATTCCCCCTTCTGTAAAACTCAAACTGTATTTCTCCATTGACACACACACACACACACACACAGAGAGAGAGAGAGAGAGAGAGAGAGAGAGAGAGAGAGATAGCAATGTCTCCTAGTGGTTTTTGGTTTTCCTCTGAGGGAAGTTTTTAGAATTGCAAGCTGCAAACTTTTCCAAACAGAGATTTGGAGAGAGTGTGATTTGCAAGTTGCTCTTATCCTCCCTTTGAAAGTTCTCATTCACAGGAAGTCATTGTTCTGGTTTAGTCTGTACCCTCCTAAGACTTTCTTTGGTCAGGGAATTTCAGCTGTGAACAGACCACTTTTCACTATGTTTTTGCATAGTTTGAGTACAGATGTGAAACATTTCTTGTTCCATTAACTTAATCATAGCACAAATCTCTATTTTACAGCACTTTTTTTTTGTACAAATCACGTATCTACTCTTACCGTAGACTATTGCCATATTTTGTTGACCAGTCACTTTATCCCATATGCCCAACCTGAAACTTTGTTGAGTGGGTTTTTGGGGAATTTGTTTTTTAATGCTTTGTTTTGGGACGCAGTTTGCTCAAAGGTTATCCATTGTTATACGTGCATTTTCATCCAAGAAGACTTACTAACACCCAGTTATAAGCTCACAGCAGCAGCATCTGATTATATATACATATACATGCTGTGTGTTTATAGGCACAAATAGAATCAGCTTAACTTTTCATGAACCTGTATTTACTATTTAATCATTATTTTTCACTTATTTTATTTTTTTATATATTAAAATATTTTATTGCATTGAGATGTAGAACACAGAGATAAGATATTTAGATGACCGTGCTGATAATTTTTCTTTCACAGTTTCCCACACTCACTGCTTCACCAGTAGTACAGAATGTTCTGGTGCATATGTAGGCTACAGATCCTGAAGTGCTTTTCCGTCGAGACTTTGTAGGTTTGGCTAAAGAACATCCTCATATTGCAGAGAAACCTGTTATTTCACTGTTTTATCAATCTATGTAAATAATCAATTGTTAATTTTATTTTTAGATATGTGTGTGTGTGTGTGTGTGTGTGTGTGTGTGTGTGCGTGTTCCTCTTATCATGGTCAAGCATGTGAGGTGACCCACAGAGGCCAGAAGAGTACATCAATTCTTCAAGAGCTGAAGCTACAAGTAGGTTATGAGCTGCAGGACCGAGATGATGGGAATTGAACTCTGGTCCTTTGCAAAAGCAACAAGTGTCCCTAACTGCTGCTCATAAATAATCAATTATTTAAGCAGAAACTTTGAGGGGTTTTATGTGGCTTAGGATTCAGGAAATTTAAAAGTTTAGTATTTTTCTAGTAGTTTTACTTAGACTCAGCAAGAAAACAAAATCTAAATTTATCTTCCTGTAGTTCAACGAAATTATGTTATATTCCTCTTAAATTATTACTTTTCTTATACCTTTCCTTATTCCTTCCTGTTAATCCCATAATTACAATTAAGTCTCCTTGTTCACTCCTCAGAAATTGATTCTTTCCTTCTGAACCAATCTTTGTGTTTCTGTTTTGCTTTTTGACACCTTTCAGCAACTTCATTGTTCAAAACATCAACTCAAACCCTGGCAAGTTTATCCTAGTTTATAAGTTATATATTGTTTTTTAAATAACTGCAAAATCATTAGCTTCCAAATGATCTTTTGCCTAAATGATCAAGAATGTAAGGTACCTTTAATGTAAGATCTACCTTCCCCAAACCTAGGATGAAAATTGTCTCCCACACAAGGAAAGTCCCAATGAAGTTCTTCCACAGGAGAGAGACCCAGACATGTGTGAAATGCAGACACCAGCAATACTTAAGCAGACACTTGGACTCCTGTTCCTAGATTTTTCTTTTTAAAAAATCCAATGTTCTCTTATGATGATGTTATTAAACCAAGGCATATTTTTAAATATATAACAAAATTTAAATTTTAACACCTAAGTCTCTGCATTCAACTCTTGTAAGGTAGACTTAACAACACTGTGGTAATAAACATGAATGTGCTAGAGAGCAACTGAGATGGGCGCTGTGGCAAATCCTCTTTTAGCATCATTACATGGAAGAGATATGCTAACAGGGCTTTCATTTCCACACTGGGAAGCATCTAGCGATGTAGTGAATACTTTATTCAGAAATCAGACTCTCAGGAGAGCTGCTTTCTTTTCTGCTATCACCCACTCTGTAAGCCCCCCTCCTTCTATCCTTTATTTAGTTCATTAAGGACATAGACTTATATTAGATAAAATATAACTAGAGGCTAAACCAGATAAGGGAGAGCTTTGTGGGTGGAGGGAAGGTCTGTTTTGAAGCATAAAGAAAAGGGAATGCAAGAGGTGAGGAAAGGGTGGTTTGTTGAAGACAGTGCCCTTCAGAAGTGGCTCTCAGACAACGTTCCCATGGAAAGAGCTCAGGGAGAAGTTGAATGGATCAGACTCCACACAGCCATTGTAAAGTCCTCAGATTCCTCAAGGCTTGGGTTAGTTGATAACCATAAGAACTTATTTGCCACTAATCTCTCCTTCCATAATAAAGTACTATTTCCTAGCATGTTGTACAAAATATTATAAAATGAAATTAGAACAAAATAAATAAAATAAGTGCATCATCTATTCTAGTTACTATGGAATGCTGACAGGCACTATTATAACAGTATTACCAGTAATGCTATGCAGATTCCATGCAGATAGATATGCACAGATAGTCTATCTGTGCCCTTTGGAGGCACAGATAGTCTGTCATTCAGTAATTCTAGCCAAACCAAGAGTAAAAATCAGGAAAATCCAGTCTGGGAAATGTTCTACCACTTAGATATTGTGGAGATATTTGATGATTATGTCTCAAAGGGGCCAGAATCATAAAAACAAAAATCAAAAACTAAGAAAGTCTCATTGACTGGAGATTATAGCGACAGGGTGATGGAAGCAGGCTGTAATCTCAAAAACAAAATACTGTCAATGAAAAAAAAATCAGCAAATCCAAAATAAAAGTTTGTTCTAACAAAATTCTGACATTGGTTCTTGCTTTGGACAAATAGTGCTATTCTTTGGTGACACTGGAGGGGAGTGAGCCAAGGCAGAACCACGTGGCAGCTGCCTGTCTTCTGTTTGCCAATCATTTGGTAAATATATGAAAATTCTAGAATTCTAAGTTAATATGAAAAGGTCTTCTTATAATCCAAAGAAGAGCCCACCTTGCCTCAGCAGATATACTATACTTTTGTCACACCCCTCTGTAGTTATTTAGAAAATCAGGAACATTGGGAATAGGAGGCTAATTTTCTTAGAAGAATTTATTGAGCATGAACTGTATAACCAATATGCATGGCTGACTTCTGCTCTGCTGTCGTTCATATAGTGGACCACAACCATTGATTGTCACTGTGTGTGTGGGGGGGTGTCCTATAGACTGTTTCTTTTTTCATTGATTTCCTTTCTTCCATTTTTATAGGTTTCTATAAGTATAATCAATGTATTGAGGACCTCACTCACGTCCTTGTTGGACCTTTTGTTTTGTTTTCACTCATGTTTTTGCTTTTTAGTAGCTCTAAATTTCTGCACTCAGGCAAGATTTTTGCAACCTATATTGGTATAAATTAAGTCAGTATCTACAGTGGTTCATAGGATACAAAATACAACTGGATGCATACTTTTATCCCTACCCTCAATCAAGTCCAAACCGGATGATGGGCAGAACAATGGGAGATAGCATCAGTTTTTTTTACCAACAAAATCTGCAAGAAATTGTATTTCCCCTTCCCCTAAAACTTGATTGGAATTCAAGAATCAAGAGTGAAATCTGTATAAGAAAATAGGGTATTTGGGAAAGGAAGGAGGAGGAAAGGGCTAAGCTGAGCCAAGGGTCTCTCTCTGTTCTGCCTTCTTCCGCTGCAGGGACACATGAAGGGGAAGGAAATGGATCATTAGCAAATGTGTGTTCATTCCTGACAAATCTGAGATAATTCCCGTCAGCCATGGTCCCATCATTGTTGGGTAGGCCATTGGAAGTTGAGTGTATCCTCTATTTGGAAGTCAGAGAAGTGGCTTTGGACAGCATCCAGATCTATGTTGGCTGTGAATTTATCCTCATGGAGATACACACAGAAGAAAGCAGATTTTCTCTAGGACACCAAGAATCCCATAGTATGGTAGGCATAACATTTATGTAAAGAAGTTTAGGTCAACTTTAAATATGTGGCCAAATGGTGTCTTGTTTTCCCAGGAAGAGAAAGCATTATGTCATTTCTTCTTCTTCTTCTTCTTCTTCTTCTTCTTCTTCTTCTTCTTCTTCTCCTTCTCCTTCTCCTTCTCCTTCTCCTCCTCCTCCTTCTTCTTCTCCTACTTCTTCTCTTCCTAATTCTCCTTCTCTTTCTTTTCTTCCTCTTCTTGAAAAACAAAATGTCCTTAAGTCATTGATAAGCACTATGTATTGAAAACTTCCTTGGTTGGATGTCAAAAGAACTCAGTTCTCCAAGATTTCTCAAAGTGGATCCTCAAGAAAAAATAAAAATTATATGTTGAGGATTGTGGAAATTGATTTAAAGTAAAATGGGAGTTTTTAATATGAGGTTAATATTTACTAGCTTTGAGATAGAAAGAAGAAGAAAAATGACACAAGTTGGCAATCCAATTCAGAGGTGAAAGGTGCTGAGAATAAATTTCCAAAATGTTTAAGGACAAGGAGATTTTTATACCTGTGTGTAATTAGTTACATAAAAAAGAAAGCAAAAACCACTGTGATTCACACAGTTCACTAAGCTAAGTTCTAGCTGGCTACTTCTATCTCGAATGGACATGATTATATAGCATGCAGATCAACATCAGACATATCCGCAAATACTGACCACTGCATTTGTGCATCACTCAGCAACATCCATGTTGAATGGACTGGGGTCCATATGTCTCTAAAAAAGGGACTTTCTAATGTGTTGAGGCAGAGAGGGTGTCCATATGTGCAGGGAGACATACTTGACATCTTCAGTGTCCTGCTACTGTAGTATATGATTGTGGGAACCGGGATCTAGGAGAGGGTGAGGGAGATAAAGTCAGGAACTGGGATACAGACTCTGGAGACCAGCCTCGGGGAGCATATATATTTTTATTGCACAGCAGCAAGCTTTTTTATACAGCCTTTGAACCAATAGGGAGTCAACATGAGCCCTGGGTAGCCAGTCATCTCACTGTCATTATGGGGATGTCCCAGGTCTGCCAGCACCTGAGGGATTTCTGTGAAGAAGAAGGAAGCAGCCACTGCCATATTCCAGGCCCATTCTGAAGTTCTATTAGTTTGCTAGGATCCTCTGTTTTGTGTCATGCAGTATGGCGGCAGACATGGGCACTTGTAATATAGAGAGGTGTGGAAGTGTCCCTCATGGTTCACTGAGCTCCACCCATTGCCCGTGGCAACCACAACTGATCATGAAAGACACTCCTGGAAGATTGTTTCTGGAGTTCATATCCTGGAGCAGGGATTCTGTGAACTAAGATCCTTTGAAGTGAGTCCAAGGCTACATTTCCGAGTAGAAAGTTAACTAGAGGGAGACAACAGTGAATATGAAGAAGAAAGTCAAAGGACACACACAAAAAACAGGAAGGTTGGAGGGAAGTGGAACTAAATCTGGGGGGAGTTAGAGGAATACTGGGGGCTGAGTTTGATCGGAATACACTGTGCATGTAGTACATTATAAAAAAAATTAATAAAATCATTACGTCTTCAAAATCCTTGGTGGTGGTGGTGGTGGTGGTGAAAAAAATGGTTTGAGCTTTGTCTATCTCCAGACCAAAAACATTTTATTGGTTATACAAAAACCCATAGATTGTACAAGCATCAAGAAAGACTGCACCGGAGCAATACTGCAGAGATGAGGATAATGGGAAGAATCACTGTTCTTTCCCAGATTCCCAAGACAAGCTGCAGCCCATGCAGGGAACGGAAACAGCATTTCTGATGGGTTTTCTAAGGTGCCTCAAGGCTTTGCATATCCTAAGAAATCAGAGGAAAAACTGCAAAAAAAAAAAGCTCAGTATATTTAAGAGTAATATTCTCTACCACGTATATGCAAGTCAGTAGGTAAGAATGAACTGAAATGACCAAAATTAGAAAAATACTTTGTCTTGATTTTTAAATTACAGATCCATGATAAAACACTTTAAATATCTATATCAGAAGACAGAAGTTTACAGAAATTTGACAGAGAAGTGCAAATAACTTTAAAACATAGAAGCAAATAGTGAGAAGCTTCAAGAAGCACAGAACACATACATGTATGTGGCCTATGTGTATCCCTACATATACACACACGTGTGTGTGAGACATTTGAGAATCTGAGAGAAAAAAACGAGACAGATCTGAAATAATACGTAAAGCAACAAAGTAACAGAAGTAAAAATATCTGGACAAAGCAAAAAACTTAAGCTGCTAACTAAAAGTGCTCATCCATCCTGAAGGATATGAATAAAAAACTCAAAGACCAAAATGTCTCTAGGCAGTATGTTGGCCATCCACATCTAAAGGATAAGCCATCAATAGAAGTCAGAAAGAAAGGTAGATTGATTGACTGAAAAAGATTCCAAGCCATGGAATATTCATATACTGACATCAGTTCAAGCATCTAAAAAATCAGAAACTCTAGATCGTGAGGGATAATGATGACGGCTCCCCAGTTCTATTTCAGGTGATCCTGCATGAGGCAGGGGAACAGAGTGTCAGGCAGACAGGGGCTCAGAACACAAGCAATCCGCAATCTCTTGCTGAGAAAATTACTCTAAGTCAGTCTACCTGAGCAAAAGATAAATCAATATAAACAACTGGGGAGCGAGGACGTTGTGGTAACACAGGATTGATGGAGTCCCTTTGGGCATGGTACGTCTTAGTCTGTATTGAGTGCTTTCCACTGCTTGACGAATAGTAGGGCATATGGCATGTGGCAAGCTCTTCCTTTTAAAAGGGAGAGATGTTGCGCTTGTAAGACAGGACAAATGGGCTTGTCCCCTCCCACCAGCCCCAGAGGGAAAAGTGGAGTAGGACTCTATCAAACCACGCTCATCCTTTTCATCTGCTTGAACTGTGGTCAGCCAGGGTCTAATCACAGCCAGCCCCAGGTGGGTGTCCTGAGTCTCAGACTGGCTTTTTGGAATATTCTTCACAAATCTGTCTGCATCTTACTGGAAAGGGGGGAAGCCAAGGGATGGATTCTACATCTGTGATCCTTTTATCTCCGGCTTTTCTTTGCAACTGTAAACAATGTCTCTAGATTAAACTGATGAAATCAGAACCTGCTTTAGTGCCATTATTACTTTCTGTTTTACATCCCGTGAACAAATAAGTAAGCCAGGTTGCAAGGAAACGGTGCTGGTATGTCCTATGGAGGTTTTATCTTTCCATACACTAACATTTTCCTGCTGGGTATTTTAATCAGTAAGGCTTTCTCAGCAGCAGTGAGAATATCCAAAGCGCAGCACAGCCAAAGCAGCTGATCTTTCACAGCACACTCTCCTAGTTTTTCTGTTCTTTTTGTCCGGCTGGGATAAACTGCCTCTTGAATGATGCTAATGCATTCACAAGAATCCCTTCCCAACAGAATTCATATAACAACCAAATAGGGGTGTCCAATTACCAGGAGATAAAAAGTCGACAGAGTGAGAATGAAAAAGATACTTACTTAGTAAGTCTTGGGAAGGGGGACAAATGGGCAGCATCCTGGCTGTCTTCACGAGGTGGGAAGGTATGGTGCAGTCTCCTTCCTGCGTTATGATTCTGTCTTTACTCTGTAATCATCGCATAATCATGAAGATCTGGCATTTTAATTTCATCCCGAGGGTAAAATTGTGGATGTTGGCAAAATGACAAGTGTAACAGTATAAAAGGACAATTACCTTCAACTCATACACTCTCTTCTTCCTCTGTGCAGTTTTCCAAGAAAGAATTAAACTTCTTTTAAAAAAATTCTTTATTAATTACACTTTATTCACTTTGTATCTCCCCCCCCTTGGTTCCCTCCCTCCTCCAGTCCCAATCCCTCCCTTCCTCCACCCTCTTCGTGCATGCCCCTCCCCAAGTCCACTGATAGGGGAGGACTTCTTTTCCTTCCTTCTGATCCTGGTCAATTAGGTCTCATAAGGAGTAGCTACATTGTCTTCTTCTGTGGCCTGGTAATGCTGCTTCCCCCTCAGGGGGAGGTAATTAAAGAGCAGGCCAATCAGTTCATGTCAGAGACAGTCCCTGTTCCTATTACAATGGAATCCACTTGGATACTGAACTGCCATGGGCTACACCTGTGCAGGGGTCTTAGGTTATCTCCATGCACGATCCTTGCTTGAAGTATCAGTCTCAGGAAAGACCCCTCTGCTCAGATTTGGGGGGGGTGTTCTGTTGCTCTCCTTGTGGAGTTCCTGTCCTCTCCAGATCATACTGTTTCCTACTTCTTTCATAAGATTCCCTGCACTCTGCCCAAAGGTTGCCCATAAGTCTCAGCATCTGCATTGATATTCTGCAGGGCAGAGCCTTTCAAAGGTCCTCTGTGTCAGGCTCCTGACTTGTTCCCTCTTTTCTCCTTCTTCTGATGTCCATCCTCTTTACCTTTCTAGATGGGAATTGAGCATTTTAGCAAGAGTCCTCCCTCTTGATTAGTTTCTTTAGGTGTACAGATTTTAGTAGGTTTATCCTCTATTATATGTCTATATGAGTGAGTATATACCGTGTGTGTCTTTCTGCTTCTGGGATAGCTCACTCAGGATGATCTTTTCCAGATCCCACCATTTACCTTTAAGATTTTAAAAAATTAGGATGTGGCTTCATATACAGTTTCCCCCTGCCTGACACAGACACACACACACACACACGCACACGCACAACATTAAAAGCTTTAAAAACCTGTCTGCTCCCCAATCAACTTCTCCTCCTGGAAGTGTGAAAATTCACTCCTTTTATTTAACATCAATGCAACTGTGGTGAGCCATGGGAATCAGGGTGCAATGATCCTGAGAGATGGAGCTCTCTGGGCACAAGATGTTTGGGCTGAAGCTCTGGCACTCTGTGCCACTTCACACGGGCTTGGATATTGTACTGATCTTCTCTACGTCTGATTTTTCTCACAGCAGCTCAAATTATTTGAGGAATTGAAGAAAAGTGTGCATGTAAAATGTTTAAGTGAGATTACAGGAACCATTGAGGAGAAGACAGGGTCTGGAGAGTAATTACCAGCATGAGATACTGACTTCAGATTCCCAGAATACACATAAACAGCCAGGCCTATATAGTGATGCGTGCTTGTAGTTCTAGCACTGAGTAGGTAGAGGCAGGATTCCTGAGGTGAAAGCAAGCACATCCAATGAGCTATAGGTCTTCAGAGACCTTGTCTCAAAATTTAAGGTGCAGAGAGCACACACAGGTGCATGCATACATGCATGCAAACAAATACACACAGAGACACATGCATACATACATATATGCAAGTAAACACACAGACACATGCATACAAGCAAACTAACACACACACAGGCACATGCATACAAGCAAACAAACACACAAAGGCTCGTGCATACATGCAGGCAAACACAAACACAGGCACATGTGTATGCCACACAAGTAAACATTTAAAAATAAAATTAAATAGAAGGATGTTTATAGATTTTTGTGCTCTGTGTGTATGTGTAAGTGAGAGCCTGATTTGAACAAGGTAGAAGGTGAATATTGACACATGACATTGTTCTCTAATTTCCACTTACAGACTGTTTCATTGCTCTCTCTTTCTTGCTGCTCTCTATCTTTTTCAAATCAGTCTCTTCTTCTCCCCCACCCTCTGACCCTCTCTCTCTCTTCCTTCCTCTTCCCTCTCTCCTCTCTCCCTCTCTCCTGTGCACTGTCCTAGCTGACTTAGAAGCTACTTGGGATACTCCTGTCTTCACCTCCCATCTCACTTTAGGAGGGAGAGCTGGGGTTGCGGAAGCTCAAGTCATGTGTCCAGCTCTTATGTAAGTTTGGGAATTTGAATGGTCAGCACTTATGCCCACTGAGCATTCTCCATCTTTAGGATGTCAGAAGCCATCTGGAAACTTTGTGGCTTGAAAGAAGATACTATTGGATTGTCTTTCCTCTCTGTTCTGCTTCTCTCTTTAGGGCCTCACTAAGTCCAGGCATCTCTGTATCCAGGACCCATTGTCCTCCAAGCTCTGCTCTTTGCTCATCAACACAAGACATCTGCTCCAGTCAGCACTGTGGCCCAATGCTTGTAAACATTTCTGAGACAGTATTTAAAATGCCTATATGTCATCCTCTATTTTTGGCTCCAAATTAGCAATTAAGATTACAACCCTTATCTTAAAATGTGTGCACATAATGTATTCCAATAATGTTTCCTAACTAACCACATAACAAAAATCATAAAATGTTTTTAAAAACTAAAACAAACTCATGATGACAACAACAAACGATAAAATAACTCACCCCAAGAGTAACATATCAAGGTTTCTAGAACACTTCTCTATTGTAGTCTTCATGGAAGGACCTTCAAAGTTCTTGTTACAGGAGAAGAATTACACATGGAACTTGGATGTCCTAACTTAATTCTTCTTTCCTGGTACTTAATCAAGTAGGACTGAATATCTAAACTGTATAGTGCTTGACCTAGCTCCAACAAATCATTAAATATTTGTGGTTTTTTGCAACCTGGTTGCTGAGACATTGTTAACTTGAAATTGATCATGTGATCATACTCACACCAGGGAAACTGTTAACTGTTACAAACCAGGAATTCCCTGTCACATAATTCCCTGTCTCCAAGCTGTGGTGAACACTAAGATTTCCCACTGTGAAAAGTTCCCAAATGAGGTAGCAGTAGCCATAAAGATGTACTTGAGGTAACTACCTCAACTACAAATTCTTGGCCTCCATACAAAATTTAATGAATTAAACTATCTCCTGTGGGCTTGGGATGTATATTTTGGAATAAAGGGAAAGCTACCACGAAATTGGAGAAAGCATCTTGAAAAAAATCTATAAAAACAAAAAAATACGTACATAAAAATTTTGGGGAAAGGAAGAAGAGAATGGGATATGGAAATAAAACCAAACAGTAACATACACTGGTCAAATAGGGGTCTGGTTGAGATGAAAATAATATGTCAATATTCCTGATAGTTAACTAATTATAGCACTTGTATATGAGATAGGAAGTAGATAAAATAGATTTTTATTTGTTCCGTGTGTAATGAGTGCAGGGGAGCGTGAAGGTCAGAGGGTACCCTTTGGGGGTCAGTTCTCCTCGTCCTGCTGTCGAGGCAGGATCTCTAGTTCCTGATGTTATTTTGTGCATTCTGGAATAGCTATCTCCCAATCTTCCAGGTCATGTTTCTGTCTACATCCCCGTCTCACTGTAGGAGTGCAGAGATTTCAGATGTGGACTGTTGCATCGGCCACCCCACCTCCACCTCCCAGCCTGGGATCAGGTCATCAGGTCTGTTTGGCAAGTGTTTTTAACCAATGAATCCTGTCACTGGCCTCAGAGAGATACTTTGAATCCTGCAAGCTACTGAAGAAGAGGCTTTGTTCTGGCAATGTCTATGGTCCCAGGATTTTATCACAATGCTTGGCACAGATCACACACTCTATAACATATAGGTGGACACCTGACTAGATGCATTAATACTAGTACTAATTAATGGTAATAGTAATAAATACAAATATCATCTTTTAGAGTCATCATCACTAACCGTGGCTACCTGTAAGACTGAAATGAATATTGGCTCCATCACCACTTTGGAATACCCTGGTTATCTGCCACCGCACACAGATCTACCAGCCCTCTCCTCAAGCCCTTCCACGGTGACTGACCCATCTGATTCTCACCTCCCCTTGTTCATCTATCCCTCGCTGCCATTGACCTATAATTCCTTGACTGTCCCCTTGTAGGCAGAGTCTTCAAGTTGTTCCCTCTTTCATGTGACCTCAACTTACCTCTCGGTCCTTGCCTCTGTGGATCTTCACTCAAATATCATCAGCTCAGAAATCTTCCTCTGAGTTTACAGTTTGGATCTGAAATCACCCTTTCAGGCTCACGTTTTTATTGTTTACTCTGCAACTGTGTTCTCTGTCGATGGATATGGAGTCTTTGGGTGGTGGGCCCTGGAGCAAGTTGGTCGCTGGGTCAGGACAAGATGCTGTTGCTTCTGTCTCACTCGATTTCTATTTCCTGGCCCACCACCATGTGTCCTTGCCTGTTGCTGTAGCTTATCTGTCATGTTGGAGAAAAATGTCTGAAACTGTGAGATAAAATAAGCCTTTTACCCCTTAGGTCATTCTGTCAGACATTTCATCACAGTGATAGAAAATAACTAAATGTAAACCAGACTATCAGACAGGGAGCTGCTATCACCTTGACAATGACTGGTATGTTTAACTACTCTGTTGTGTTTTTTTTTTTTTCTGTACAGCATTCATCACTCTCTAATATTCAGTTTTTCTAATGTTTCCTTGCTCGGTGCTTTGTTAGTTGTCATTAACTCTTTGTTCATTAAAGTCACAAGATTGAAAGTTTGTTCACCTTGCATCCTATCACCCTTGCTGCCTAAATAATGCCCATCATAGCAGAATCTCATTAAACTTTGGATGCGGGGTGAACAAATGTGTCAATGGCTTCATTTAAAACAAAAGATTAGTTGGCATCCAGATTTATAAAGGAAATAATGCTGCTATCCTCTTCCCCGGTAAACACATGGTCCTCTTTCCCAGTAAACCTGTGGATATAGCACTCCAAACACAACATGTCTACAGTCTGAACCTCCAGCTATCTTCTAGCTCCTAAGTAACAGAGGCAGGATATGTCTAAGTACATATGGCAGATAACCACAATAGAACGTGTCCAAAAGCTAAGAGATAGTTCCACCTACCAACTTTATTTTTTTTTCTTTATGTTAGTTTCTGGCCCAGAAAGCCAAAACTGGGGTTTTATTTTGATCTTTCCTATTTATTCTTCCAAGCACCTCTCTCACAGATATCAGTCAGCAATGTAAATGGCTATGCCATGTCCACGGTAAAGCTCTTCAGAGTTAAGCCCAGCCCCTTTAGGGGTCAAACCCAGTCTTTGACTTAGACTGCCTTTCCTATGCCATCTCTAGCATTATCTTCCTACAACTCACTAAATTCATTGCTAGCTTTCTTTCAGTACTGGGGACCATTCAAACTAACTCTCATTCCCCTCTTCACAGTCTGTGTCCCCTGATTTGGCTGTTGTACATTCTCCTACCTGGTGTATGGACAGTTCTTCTCCAATCCCCAATGTTGCCTACAATAGGAAGTCATCCCTGACAATGGGATGGCTGATGTACAGTCTTCTATTGATGTGTCCTTTAGGATGTCTAGATAGGTTTGTGGTTCTAACAGCCTCTCTCTTGAAAAGGCTCTAACACAACTAGTAACCTCCTGAGTATACATTAAACCCCAAGCACTGAACTGGTGAAGTATGTAAGGAAGTTCTCTGTAGATGCTATGCAGGGAGGGCCAAAGGCCAAATTAATTTTTCAACACTAAAAGTCCGAGTTTTACAATTTGTTCATTTTTATGGTAATAAATTTTCTATAACAAGCAAGGCCCAGTAACTGGGCAAGGGGCCAGAAAGCCTAACTTGGCAAAGGGTTTTCTTGACTCTGGTTATGTGTATTTAGAGGACAATGCCACAGGTCAAATGTCACCATTTGCACAATTCTCTTCTAATACAGAATGCGGGTCTTCCATTTGTGTTATTGGCTTAGATTTCCGTGAAAGTCCCTGAGCATTCACCCATCTTCTGTGTGTACTTTGAACCTTGGTGAAGTTTAAAGCTTTCAAGCTCTGTTCATGGAATTGTACATCTGTTGATTTTGGAACAAACATAGATGATATTTATTTACTAGTTAAGGAAGTTATTCACTTACTCTCCATGTCAGTGACACCAAGCTTTCTTGTTATCACCTTTAACCCAGGTCCAACTGATCAAAAGATGATCTCAATATTTTAGTTCTTTCTATTTGAGAAAGAATTCATGTATCAATATTTTATGAAATCAGACTTGCAACTCTGTGCTGGAGTTGAGAATTGAAGACACCCTTGCTCTATATCTAATGGCTCTATATCTAATGGCACAAAGGTTTCCCATTCATACTACAGCCATCTGAGCAGATCAAAAGCCTCATGATGGTACACTGGTGAATGAAGAAGGAGATGTTTACTTCCTACTCACTAACCTGAGATTTAGGAAAGGCTGGATTTTCTTTTCAAGTATAAGTGTTTTCTTCCCATGTAACCACAATTTAACATATTCTAAAAGAATGTGATAGAGGCCGGAGAGCTGGTTCGGTGGTAAGGAAACTTGAGGTGCAAGCATGAAAACCAGAGTTCAAATCCCTAGCAGCTACAAGTTTGGTGTGTCTGTAATGCCAACACAGAGGAGGAAGGGACAGAAACAAAAAAATCCCATTAGGTCCTTGTCTAATCATCCTAGTGGAGAAGGTAAGCCTAGAGGTCAGTGACACATTCTGTCTCACGGTGGACAGTGACAAAGGAAGACACATTCTCCTCTCTCTTGCTCATACATGGACATGTACGTCATGCACTCATGTGCCTGTACCACATGCACGTACACTGCCCATAGACACAAAAACCAAATAATACACAATGTTACCTCACCTTTCTACTGGGCTAAAAGTATAAGCACAGCATGAGTAGATTCTTCTGTTCTGGATCTCATTTGAGGCCCATGGTCCTCTTCCAAGCATCCTAGCTGTTGGAAGAATTAACTTCCTTGTGGTTGTTGGCCTGAAGTCTCTGTTTACTCGTTGTCAGTCAGCTCCACTCTGTGTTGCACATGGTGGCCATACAGCTTGCTGCCTAACCCTCCAACTCCAGGCCAACCCCAGTACCTCCAAATTCTTCTTGTTCTTTGTACCTATTGTCTGTGAAACTATAGAAAATTCCCTGCCTGAAATGGACTTACAATAAGCTCATCTTCACTCAGATGATTTCCTTGTCATTTGTTTTATGACTTTGATTACATTTGTAAACCACCCCCTAATTAATGTTTGATTTAATACCCAGAAGGTCTTAAACCTCAGATCTACATAAATCAATGACTAGAGATCTCAGGGGATGATACATCTTTTTTTCCACATTGTTTTTATACGCACCTTATTTCTTTTGTATGTGATTAGTGTTTTCCTGCATCTCCTTGCCCAGATACCCTGCATGTGTCTTAACTTGACTGTGTCCTTATTTTGGCAAAGTATAGGAAAAGAATTTAGATAAATGAACATGTCAAGTATAGCAATAGTAAAGAATGTGAGTCCCATCCATACTGTAGCAAGCTAATTCTGAAGGATTTTAGGTAGACATGTGATATGGCCAGGTGTGATGACAGATGACTGCATAGATTTGTAGAGATAAGTGCAGAGCTGTTATGGTACTTGCTGTTACCCTGAGTCAGAGCGGAGTCAGGCAACTGATAGACGAGTTATATCTGCTTTTAGCATCTTCTACCATTCTCTTTCTGTTTACTCATTACTGTATTTTGAGTTGTGGCTAATAATATCTTGTCATTCCATTATTGACGCTCCACCCCCCCCCCTTTTTTTCAGTATTATGTTCCTGGCACAAGGCCAAACACCTAGTAAGTGATCAATAAATGTCTGTGGCTCAGCCAGGGTGGTCTGTCCAACATCAGATACTGTGGCTTTTCTCTGGATGCTTCTGCCAACCTTTCTGCTCTCCATGCCTCGGTCCAGAGAATGTCTGACCTGGTAGTTGCTGATGTGACTGTCAACTTCTCTCAATTTCCCTATGATTGCAAATTAAACTTTCTCTTTTCAGCCTATCTTGGCTTATGGTCAGTGGTCAAGATTAGAAAGCCCCACCACTTCCTTAGTAACTGACTGAATTACATGTTTATTCTTTTCTCCTACTCTAAGTACTATAGTGGAGATTCTGTGGCATCTATTTGTCCCTTGCTTCTGATTTATCTTCTCTTGGCCCCGAATGCAGTACAGCCTTGGCCATGCTGCCTCTTTTGAGATTTCTGGACAAGCGCACCTGCACTCAAGGACAGGTACTTCCATAGTCTTCGCACTCACAAGGACTAAACATTGTGCTTAATAGGAATTAGTAGCCACTCAACCCAGGGCCCCCCTCTCTTCCCTCCACCTCTGAAGGCTGGTAAGTCTGGTTCAAGGTGCCTCTGGTGTCCTCTAATTGGTCTTCAGCATGGCTGCTGTTCTTTTCTGGGCAGGTGCTGGGAGAATTACCTTCCCCATGGATTTAATTGTCTTCACTTGGATTTTGATTTCAGTACTATTAGAGCACAAGCTGGTTGCTCTGCCCCCCTCCCCCAATCCCTCCAAATGAGTGTCCAGGGAACTGTTTGTGTTTGTTACTAAGGCTGTTGCTGAACTTGAGGCTCCAGCAATGGCAGGGCCCTCCTGAGTCTTGGCAACCAAATTCCATATGGCCTCACTCTGCTGGTTTTGTCTTCTCAGTCCCATCCCTTGTGGACAATTTGTAAAATTAGGAAATTAAGAAAACAGAGAATGAAAAAGACCTGGGAAATGCTTAGTAAGGAAAACCCCTTCACAGGGATGTAGCCTCAAAGACAAATTTACCAAGGGGACAAGAGAGTTTCACATGGATACTATAAATAAACAAATCTGTGCTTCTCCTTCTTTCTTTCATTTTTTTTTTTTTTTTTTTGGAGAATATAAGAGATAGTAAGTGAACATCACTTTTTTTCTTAGATGTATAGGAAGGGGAACAATACTTTTGAATCAACTATATGCTATATTTATATATATTCATATATATGAATAAACAATATTACCACAAAAATTGGGTTAGAAAGTTTATCTAACAAATTATTCTCTAAAATTTTCCTTGGCTCCCTACATCTACTCAATCCCTCCCTCCTCTGGACCCATGGACTTCTTATTCTCCAACACAGAGGTAGAAGGGGGAAGGGGTTTGAATGAGGTGGCAGATCCTTCCTTCCTTGTATTTAACAGGGTCATCTCCTTCTCCTGTGAAATATCATCCCTGTAAACATTTTACCAGCAGGGTTATTTGAAAGGGAAAAAAACATTTTCAGAAAGTGATGAAGCCCTGGTTCTTATTTTCTCCATGAATGTTCTGAATCAGCCAGTAGGGATACCTATACCCAATGGGCAACATGAATGGGAAAGAAAGGAATTTCACATACATTTACGTAAGGCGAGAAACAAAGACAGGCTGTATCTTCAGTGTGACCACAACTTTCACTTTAAATAAGTTTTACTTAAATCACATCGTTTGAAATTTACATCCAGGGCCTGCCAGCCATTAAGGCTGTCTGTTTTTATAGGAAGATAGTTCTCTCTTCACTGGCTCACAGGGGACAAAGGGAGGCATCTGGGTACCATGTGAAGCACAAATGCTCTTTAATGTCACCTCTCTCCCAGGCTGAGAAGTCAGCACCGAGCTCTGGCAGGCATCGCAACTCCACCTCCTTGGCTGACAGCTAAAGAAATAAGATCATAAACGGTTCTCAGCCTGTGCCCTCAAAGAGACTCTGAGCTCTTTGAGGCCAGAAGTTGTATCTTACACATTCTTGTTTCCATTGCCTAGAACTAGAGAATACAGACGTGCTAAGGAAGAGTTGGAGAGCCAAGGAGCAGAGACAGAGACCCTGTAGAGCATTCTGCTATTGAGGACAAAGAAGTTAAAACGATGCAAAACAGATTAGCCTGTAAAATTCCTGAGACTTGGGTGAGCCAAGGTGCTGATTTCCTTATGCACACAAACCAGCAGAAATTAGGAGTGGCAGAGTAGGCAAACCTTGGAATCTACCCCATTTTTATTACTAGATATACCCTAAGATCAGGGAGGGCTATGGGATCATCAGCACTCTATCCTCAAGGGTAAAAACACTGACAGCTGTGAATCTCATAACTGTAAGACAGACAGCCATAGGTAAGAGTGATCATGGTCCATGGAAAACAATCATTCATTTATGGGACATGTAAGACATTCCTCATACTTCATTATTATCTTTTTGCAGTTCATGCTAAGATGTGAAACTGAGATTTTTGTGGATGTTTGTATGTCAATATCAAGTACAATTTCTATCATACAAAGAAGCACCATTATTCTGAATTATAGAATGGTTCTAAGGTTCCCAACAGGCCTTGGGAACTAGTCTTCAATTCCTGTATTACTCTCTGTCAGGGAGGAGAGGAGTTGTGGGCCCAGCAACTGAAACAGTGGTGTTTTCTTTGTTTGTTTTCATTTATCATAGGTTTCATAACAAACCACTCTGTTCTAACCCCCAAACACCATGTTTAGCTTTGAGGGGCGAAAACCAAGACCCAAATATCTTAATTTGTTCTCGATTCTAGACTTCCATCCCAGCAATTCTGGTATTTGGGATTGGGTTTTTTAGTCTACTGACTAGAAATTAATTGGAATATGCTTTTAGGTTCTCTAGTAGAGAAAGAGACAAATGTGGGATGGGCACGGAGGATATTTACGAGTTCAAACTGTTCCCTGGGCCACTGGAACTACCCAACACAGACAGATCATGACATCACTGTTGAAGAACAAACACCATGCATGCTGACTTAGTTCTTTTCCTGTTGCTGTGATAAAATACCATGACAAAACAACCTATGGGAGAAAAGGCTTCTTTCAGGTTGGTCTGGATGGGGAGTGAAGGTGACAGGAGCTTGCAGCATCCACAGGCATGCAGCAGAAGGCCACGGTTGCTTGCTTTTCAGCTTGCTTCTGCCATTTTTACACAGCCCAGAACCCCACCTCAGGAATGGTTCTGCCCATAATCAAGATAGATCCCCTCCCATAAATTCACCTAATCAAAATATCTTTCCTAGAGGCCCATATCCCAGGTCATTCTGGGGTCTATAAAGCTGTCGAGTCAACAGTTAACGCTAGTCATCCATCACACATGCAGTCTATTTGTAAGATGATGGGAAATCAATATGCAAATTTAGGAGCAGAACTTACCTTAAATATGATAGGAGGCTGAGGTGAAAATGATACACTCCTATTTACCTCTCCTTTCTTTCCCACTCCCTTCTCTTCTTCCTCCCTCATCTTTCCATCTTTGTTTCTCCTGCTATTACTTGCATCTTCTATATCAGAGTACTCCTTTCAATTAGAAAGAAAGAAGTAGAAATAGCAACCGAAAGCCGTATGTCACACCACTCATGTCATATTGGGCTGCTGATGCCACACCATCATGAGAGTGACAGAAGGTGGTCCCCTTCATTCTTCCAATATCAATACATGGTAGCTTTCAGAAAAGTCGATGGGCTGTTTGACTTGTAGCCTCATCTCTATGGACAAGGTCCATGGATGGCTGCCCATTCTGGTGGCCAGGCACAAGGAGACTTATTATATTCATCAGAGTCACATGGAAGAAGAGAAGGGTCACTTTTGAAGGTGGACATTCACTACCATGAAAGGAAAGAGGAAGGCTCAAAGCAGAAAATAACTGGTAGGCAGTCATAAAGACAGACGCTAACCCATTCTCACTCTAATTGTAAGGCATCTGTGTCATTCTCCTCTTTGATTTCCAAAACAATTCCAAGACACAAACTCTCTGGAATCTCCAATTCTAACATTGTCTTTGTACATCCAATGCTACAGTGACAGCACACAAGCTGTTCAGCAAGCAGTGGAGGCTTACCATGTTGGGCTGGGGTTGGTGATATGCATGAGGAAAATAATAACAGATACTAGGTGTTGATCACCTGTCATGAGGGTATGGACTTGTCCTCTGAGGTTTCAGAACAATACTTAACACTCAGTAGTTATTGGGTCTAGCATCCAACTTCCTCCTTCTCTTTCTTCGCCACAGTGGTAAGGAGCTAATGGCACAGTCAGGAGCATATTTAGACTAAGTGTTGGGAGTGCTTGGTGTGACTAAATGTCTAAATATATTATAGCCTTTGCTTTTTAAGTCCGACCCATTGCTGTCTAAATTTAACTTGATGTTGAACTAAATGAATGGAACATGTCTCATTTTCTTTACAAAACAAAAACTTAGAGTCTAAGGCCGAGTTGAGCGTTTAATCAAGGACTCACAGCTCATCTGGTAGCCGAAGATGTGAAGATCTCTTTAGACTTCAACCATTTCATTACCCCAAATTCACTGTTGCTTGGGTTTTCTTTTTATTTGTTTGTGTTAGCATATGTTAAAGATACACAATGGCAGGTCTCATTATGGTGGTTGTATATATGTATTCTGTCCTATTCATCTCCACACCGCTTACCTTCTGTGTCCCCTCCCATGTATGCTGATCCACCTGCTCTTTCTCACCAAGTCCTTTTCTGCTTTCATAGGATTTCATGTTTTGTTTTGTTTTTTAACACCTATAAATTTCATTCTAGTTTTACAGGATAATTGTTGGGGAGGTGTTTACAGGAACATGAGAAATTTTCCAGTGGCTACTCTGCTGAAGGACAGGCCTTTCTCCCGATGCCAGCATCCATTAACTGTCGATAGGTCTTTAGAAAGGGCATCACGGTCTCCTCCTGACTCCAATCTTAGGCAGTGTCACCTTTGAACAAGAAGTTCATAGTCTGGCAAGCTGGAAGACATTTGAAACCAGTTTTCCAAGAGTTCTCAAAGTTCACAGTGGCCAAACAGGATGATGCTTCCCCAGGCAGTGTTGAGCAAGGGTCTAACCTGCTTTTCTAGTAATTGTTTTTCAATATACAGGCCACATTTGGAGTAGGTAGACACCTCTGTCAGAGCACTGTTGTCCATGGGCTGCTGGGAAGCAGTGAAGATACTGTCTGGAGGAACTGATGTTCTAACAGGTTGTGAGCATTTCCCAGGGCTGAGATCATGGCCTGTGCAGGGGCCTGCACTCTGTTGCCAGAGGATAGCTACTCGGTGGAAGGTAACAAGGCTGAAGAAAATAATTTCTGTTTAGTTAAGTGCTGAGAATAGAGTGAGCCACTCCTACTTTCCTTCTCCTCCTGCTCCAATTTATGTTGGATCCCAGGCTGTGCCCATCTGTGTTATTCTATTAACTTAAAAGGAAGGAATTAGTGCGTGAACTTGTCACATCTTTTGACCTGTTGCACACTGAGATGGGAAGTAGTCGCCAAGCAAACAACATTCTTTTTCTCAGTGCCTTTCAGACTTGCAGAAGAAAAGAAGAACATCTTACTTACATCTTCTGACTATATGAAGTTCACCAGCACCAGCCTTCAAATTAGGCCAGGCCTCTGGGGCTACACCTTACCCTAGGCTGAGGGGAAAGTGTGGCAGAACATCAAAGAAAATTCCCTCTTTCTGCCCAGCTCCAGATGGAAGACCTTCCTATGGAAATGCTTGCTTGGGGACTCTGGGCTGACACAAAGTGCTGGCAAGAACAAAAATCCTCTGGTGGGCCCCCTCTTTTGCTTTCTCATGGGAGAATTCAGGGTTAGAGTGGTCTTGATGGAATGGTCTCATGGCACAGCATGACAGGCTTCAGGGCAAGTTCTGACCAACAGCTGGTGGCTGGGCCTGCTTCTTACACATAGCTCTCAAAAGCCACGTGGCAACACACTTAAGGTTCCTTAGTCCAAGCTTTCTTTTTACAAGCCTTTTACAGAAGCACGGGCCTGACTAAATGTTGTATACAAACTTAGAGCAAGAATACACTTGAGTTTGAAGTGTTCAGGAGAGTCAGGTTTTGTGTCTAGCTTTCCTGAAGGCACCAGTTCACACCGGCTTGCCTTGGCAGAAACTCAATTAGGAAATGAGAAAAAGACAGAAAATGGTTATTTCCACATCCCCTCCAAATCAAAAGGTGCATATTCTCAGATCAGCAGGACACCGGACCCCCACACAAGCCACCTAATCATGACAAAGTGGGCTCTTAAGACCCCAAGAAGTTTGGCCTAGGAAAAGAGATTGCTTGCCAACTCAGAGGGCTGCAGACAAACATTGTCAGGCTCTGACTTCCTGAGTCTTCTCTAAAATAAAGCACTTTGCCCCACGAAGACAAACACCAATTCCAGGATCCCACGGTCAGCTTATGTCATGACCCCCAGAAATAATTTCCATCAGCAAGAATGGAATTTTTTTTCTCTCTCTCCTCGACTTCCTTTGCTTTTAGAATTCTGTGGTCCATTCCAAGAGACTTATAGGGGAGGTAGCCCAGGCAGGCTGAATTCTCCCACACTCCCAATAATGTGATGCAAATCAGGACAGGGGAGCTGAGGAGCATACATTCCTGGAAACACCTGGCCCCAAAAGTCATGATGTAGGTGATATATAAGCCTCTGTCTAAAAACCCTTTATAGGGGAGCCTGTCCACCTCCATTCACAGCTGACCTCTCATTCATACAAATTCAGTGACCTGAGACATCAATGTTTTCATTGAAAGGACATCTCAGACCTTGACCTGGGTGAAACAAGATAGGAGATCCAGCCTATGCCTCTGGGGCCTTCCTCATAGAAAACATACTCAACAATGAAAGGGTTTTCAGGGCTTCAGTTAAGCATGCTCTGTAGGAGGCCTTTGCCTGTGATGGATAAATATATGCCATGGATTGTGGTCATGGTATCACAGGTGTGTACTGACCTGTAACTGCATCAAGTTGTGTATATTAAATACACATGGAGTTTTTCCAGGTCAGCTTCAATACCTCAATAAAGCTGTTTTCAAATTAATAAAAAATTAAAAAAAAAACTGAAAGAAGGAAGGAAAAACAAAAAACAAAAAAAAAGTATGAAGAGTTTGAGGGTGGGCCTGGGGGGGTAGGAAGTGAGTGTGATCAGAGTACATTGTATGAAATTCTCAAATAATTAATAAAAGTATTATGTTGGGGAAGGAGCTGCAAAATCTCCCCCTTTGCCCACAAGCCACCTTTTCTCAATAAGTGTAGCTACTGCTCCTCATCACAGAAACCACTCCTCACAGCAAATGGAGACCACTGCAGAAAACCACAAGTGAAATACAACGCAGAGAACACAGATAGTGGGAGACCCCCGTCAAATATATACATCTATGTCACAGCTCCTGCACCTATAGTTTGGGAAACATTGTGGAAGAGGGGTGGAAAGATTGTAAGTGCCAGAATATGAGGAAGTCTGCTGTGAAACAGTCTTGCCTAGATGTGGCTGCATAAACCAGAAGCTATCAGTGGCAGTGTCAACAGACAGTGTGGAAGAGGGGAGATTTCATAGGGTCTGACTCCTAGATGAAAAATTATAGGCAACTAGTGGTTGCAAGAAGAAGGAGAATTAGACTCTCCCAAGGATGAGCCACCTATTGGTTGCCCAAATGTAACTGATGACAATGTATAATGGTGTGATAGGCTTTAGAGCTCTATTATGTGTGAAAGTTTTCAGCCAAATGCAACAGGGACGTGAGATCTCTACTGAGCTCTTCTGGGTCCTAACTATGAAATATATGAACGACTGTGATCAACTCTATGACATCAACACTGGTGTCAACCACATCTGATGGTGGGGAACGTTGACATCTAAAGGGGTAGGTAGCTTGCTCTCTGGGATCCTAGAAGCCATGGATGTTCTCTCAGGCTGGAGGTACAATTTAATGCTACTTCTCTGAAGGATTGTAAAAAACAGTAAGTCTGTCTGAGACAGAGAGGGAAAATGATGACCTGGTTTGCACTCTACAGCATTTCTTTATTATCTGTTCCTCCGTGTCCAGGACCCTACCTCCTGCTTTCTTGTATAAACATCATGTTTCCAAATCCGGTATCCTTTGTGTATTTTCAAAGGGCTAACTGCATCAAGAGGCCAACATATCGCAGCCTGGAATGATTTTTATCTGCTTTTGTTTTGTTGTGCTTTAAGTATATATGTGGTGTAAGTAGGTCTACTTCTTTATGTGCATTTGCAGGTGTGTGCACATGTATGCACACATATGTATACATATGTCTGTAGAAGAATGGAGGAGACTCTCTTTTTCCACTCTCCATTCCTCATGATGAGTGGTTGTCTACCTAGTAAGGGCTGAGTCATCTTAAAGCGGATGTGGCACAGAGAGAGTGAGCAGGTATTTCTCTAGGTCTTGTGAGTATAGAGCTGAGGATGATAATGTGTAAACTCTTAGCAAGCTTAGAGTTTAGGGAAGCTGAGCGTTCTTTCGAAACCTAAATCACGTTCTGTTCTTGTGGAACCCATCGAACAGCCTGCCTTTGCAAGTGAGAATAGCAAGGGACTTCCTCCTTCTCTTTGTCCGTGCTTCCCATCTCACATTTCCTGTCCCCTGAACCCTCCCCATCCCCCTGACTCCATCTGCAAGCAGCACCAGCAGCTCTGCATCTTGACCCCTGCTTCTTCTATCCCTCAGCCCCACAGAGCTCAGCCCAGACTTTGACTTTGCACTTGCTACCTCATTTGAATCCACTATTCTCGCTCCTCCCTCAGTGGAAACCTTTGGGCATTTATTCTCAGTCTTAAAGAGGAAGCCTTAGAAAAGCCTTTCCAGATGATCTCACCAAAGTGATCTACCACTCTGCCCAGTAATTCATGCTAATTCTTTGCAGAGTGCTTATTCATGACTATGTGATAGTTCCCATTTCTGCTCTGTTAGAACATGAACGTCCCTGTTTTGATCGGCACAAATTACACACTGGCATTACATGACTATACTGGGCCACGTACTGTGTACAACTCAAATAGTAAGTAACAACAATTCAAAATGGTGTTAAGTTGTGGGAGCTTCGTTTTGCCTGGCTTATTGAGCATCGCATATCCATTATTAGGGGTATGATTAGGAACAGACCCATGGCAGGAGAGGTAATCTTCCTGGTCTCCTCTTTCTAAAACAGGTTAAAGTACTGTTTGGTTTGCTTTAGTTGTCAGATCTGTATTTGTCATGTTTTGTGTTCTGTCCATTATTTTATGGTTTAATTGCATTGGGCTCTGAATTGTTTGTTGAAGCACTGTTTACATTGTACAGAAATTAGAGAAAGATTTTTTTTTTATCAATAAAGAGCGGATAAGTAAATTGCATTACCCCCATAAAATAGAGAAATCTGCACTCATTAAAATGCTAACATATGCCTTTATTGATATGGAAAGGCTGCCTTAACATACTATTGATCCAAAAATATTTTACAAAATATTATTAATCAGTTCACTGAAACTGCATGCATGCATTCTCAGGGAGATGTTCAGCAGAATTTTAGTGTCTTCTCTCCTTTGTAGAGGTTTATATAATTTCGGGTATATTTATGGTTTTTCTGTAGATTGATACGCTTACAATATTACACAATATGTTACTCAGTTGGAGGAATTTAAAAATCTTTCTTCATTAAAAACAACAAAGGTCAAGAAACAGCCAAATGAAAAAGAAGCTGAGACTAACAAAATGTGATTTACTGTGCTTGAAATCTTTTTCATGGATGCCCATCACCCATAGCATCAAGTCTGAAATCCTTCGTGTGTCCTGAAGATTTTCTTCACAGTTCCATCTTTCTCACCAGGCTATCTCCAGCAATGGCCTCCTTTGTTCCGTGCTTTGCCCAGCACCACCATTTTTTTTTCTCAATTTCTATGTGACTCCTCTGCTTGGTAAAGAACTTGTAAAAAGCCTCCTCCTTTTCTGTCTCATCACAGTTCCCCTTGTCAACAATTGTCAGAAATGACATTCAGCTTGATTCTCAGAGACACACACACCTGCACATCTGAGGCACTAGTTTTGCACCTGCACACCCTACATGGTATTCTCCTTAAAGCTGGACAGACTTTGGACAGCCAGAGAATGTCTCCTTACAGCTAAGCATACTCTTTTCTTGGGTTCATGTTCTGGATCAGAGCGGGACCTAACAAATACAGTATGGCAAATAATTAATGGAAAACGTTTAGTCTCCTTCACTACAAAACTGCCGACAGGTGGGGCATCCACTGGATTTCCTGACTTCCTTCAGTGAGAGGATGGTAGTATCAAGGTCAGATCTACCCAGCTCGGCTCTCCTTGATACCCTCATAACCTTTGCTGCCTCCCACCTTTCATATCACAGGATGTATTGTCGCCTTTGCTTTGATTTATAGATGAGCCAGACCAAGAAATAAATAAGATCACTGGGTGTCCCTTATGCTAAATACACATTTTAAATCTCATCACTTACACAGATACACCAGTTTGTGGTCTAACTTTTCTAGTCTTAATCACAAACATGTTTTGTCAAGCAAAACCTTCCATAATATTTCCGGTGGTTGAAGACCTCAATTCTTGTGTCCTATGCCTATGTATCAAATTAGCGAACATGTCAACATACACATAAGCGCAGCAATATTTATTATCAGAAGTTTAAAAATAAAATTAAACAAAAATACAGGGTACTGTTCACCCAAGAATACCATATGAACCTCTGAATGCCAAATGCTTGGAATCAGAGTCTCATTTTGCCTCATGCAATAAGCACTTTGTATTTGTAATGTTTTTAAGTCAATAACATAAGGATGCTGAAGGCACTTTCCTTACAGCGTTCGTTTCAGGACACATGCTACATATGGTCTGGAATATAATAAGTATTCAAACATCATCAAATTTTTTAAAAAATCAGCAATGTCACCACGACTTTAACTCTTGGGATCATGTCAAACTGAGAAGAGAGGAGTCCAGACAAAGATTTCACAATACTGCAATCAAAAGGAGGCAATGAAGGAAAATGGATTTTGCTTAGAAACCTCACACAGACACATCTTGCAAGATGCTAACAAACTGACCCTTGACCTGCACATATTTTATTGTATTCTCATCCTAACAGGGCTACAGCCATTTTTTTAAAATATATTTTTTCAGCACCTTTTACTTAACCAAGCACTCAAGACATGAAGCAGGGAAGGGAGGTTAATGAATGACACCTCAGTGGCCCCACCATGAGATTTCCCCACTTGCCATCCTCCCTTAGGTCACAGTACCAACCTGGAAGTGTTCCAGGTCTACAAGGGTCCTAGAGTGAGAGCCAAGAGTGTGTACATCCTGAATATCCAGAAGTATCCTGGAATGCCGGGAGGGTCAGCCAGCCCAGCAGGTAGAGGCCGAGAAACCGCCTGGGCGGGGTGCCTGTGCATCTGGTGATTTTCTTGTCCTCTGGCCCTGTTAGTGAAACTAAACCATTTTAATGCAGATTTTTACTTGCCTGTTGGCTTCTGTACTAGATTCTCGATTCACCAAGGCCTTCAAGAATGCATATTTCATTAGTACAGACACTAATTAGAATAGTGAAGTGGTGTCCATTCACCACTCAGCAAGGGTCCTGATACATAGAATTCGTACAAAGGGAATGAATGGCTGAGAAAATGAATGGGTGGCAAAGGGATGAAAGCTGACATGCATAAGGGCTCTTAGATCTTTCTACAAAAGACTGGGTACTGAGTCCAGAATGTCATCAGGGAAGTACAGCCATATGATAACAAAGAGAAATAAGATCATATCCTTATGGAAACCATATCCTTGTGCAAATGAGTCTGTCCCAGGGAAAAGTTCACTGCAATGCAGAGGGAGACTGGATTAATGTGCAAAGAAGAGACCGTTTTAAATTAAGCAAGAATGTTGAGTTATTCAAATAGCAGTTTGGCCAACCCATCTGTTAAAGGACACACACACACAATCCACATAGAAATAAATCCTTGTAGATCTCTGCAATCGAGGCCAGCATTAGGATTGGGGTTGGGGCTACTGTCCAGCATGCATGACATATTGGGTGCGCTTCCCCAAAACACAAGAAGGACAACCCTAATGGTGTTGCCTTAAGTCTATTTCCCAATTCAATGTGCCAACAGAGCTTGGAGTGAGTTCTCTCACTTTCTGTGTGACAACGTAAGGACCATGATGAGCAAACAAGGAAAAACTCAAACACCCTGAAAGCTAGAGGGAAACATCTCAGACACAGAATTTCACTCACTAGAGATGAAGTTGATTCCAGACAGGTTCCCTAGAGGAAAAAGGGGACAAACTTCCTTATGGTGAGATGTTTCAAAAACTATGTGTTCATTCTGTGCTGTGGGGCGTGAGCTCCCTTTTATTATCCATCAGAAAAAGTGGAAATTTAATAGAGTCCAGTTTTTTTAAGACAAAGTTTGAAATATGTAACATGTTCTACATGGCTGCTGATCGGTGGCAATTACAGTAGGCATGATGGTGATGAAGATGATGTCAGGAGGACATGAGAATGGTATAAAGCTTGCCAGAAAAAATCTCTAATCATGGTGGGAATGTCTTGAATATTGTTATCTCAATATGTTAGGTGGTAGATTTATAGTGATCTATTAATGCAAAGAGATATATACATATATATATATATGTGTGTGTGTGTGTGTGTATATCATATAATTGTGTGTGTGATATTTTGAGGACTGACCCAGATTTACTTGTAAACAGTTCCAATGCTACACCCAATTCATCTGTCACCACTGTAAAAGCTCTGAGAATAAAGTAGTGGGAGATATGAGCCCCACTCATCACTTCTGGTGGGAAAGGTGAGTTGGTATCAAGGTTAAGAATTGGAAAGCTGTTCAGCACTCAGGGAATTGGAGGCAGATTTCCTAGCTCTCTCTGAATATGGAAGAAACTAATGTTTTTAAAGAATTTACTTGGAAGGTGAGACCCTACAGTCTCTCAGTCTTCTGAGATGAAGCTAACTATGAAGAGGTGAAGGCGCTTTGGTAGTGTCCCTTCCAGAATGTGGCCCCATAAGGGTGACCATGTACAGTGTAGGATGGAGAAAAACATTCATGCTGTGTTTCCACAGTATCCACAGGCAAAGGAAGCTCTGAAAAGTCTGAAGCATAGCCAGCCAAATGGACATTTATTGCATGTAGATACATATTTGATGTGCTCCTGTCAGAATAATAACCCTTACCTAGCTTCATTTATTTTTGTCTGCTGGGCATGTCTAGTTGAGGCTAATGTTTATAGAAGCATCATAAACAGACTTTCCCTTTGAATTACCAACAGAAGAATTTACATATTTATTTAAATCCCTATTACCAACAATTGTAGAAGATACCACAATTACGGATCCGTAATAGAATGTAACTCCTAATAAATTAATTCCTGTCCTGCTTCTATCTTTTGTCAACTCAGGGCTCCATTCTAATACTCAGACTGACACAGCCGTTGATCTGATTTGAATGTTTCTGGTACACATTATCTAGATAACTCCACTGAAACTCTCTGAGACACTTCTTAAAATTGTATCTTCCAAGAGATGTATTTCTGTATTGCACCTGGACTGACACTCTCTGAACAGTCAAGGGTATCCAGTGAGCATTTCCTGCTAGGGCTGTACTTTGTGTTTTCTGCATTGCATGTTTTCCCATTGTTTTCTCTATTTCCTGCCTTTTTGCTAAATGAACTCTGCTTTGGTTTCTTTAATCTCTTGCGGTAATTTGGGAGGAATTATCCTGTTTCTTATTTTTACTGAAATTCACAAAATAACATACTTGATCTGATATTCTATTCCTCTAATGACTAAGGTCACAGAGAGACAATGGATCTTGACTCTGTCTTATTTTTCTTAAAAGATTCAGCACATTTTATTTTTTTTTCACTTGTATTTCCTAGCATTTCAAAGGATAATGTTCAGTTTGTGAACTGTTTGCTTTCCACTAAAGTTTGTATTTTGCGTTGTTTATCAGAGTTATTTTTCACACCGCCTTATTTATTTCTTGCCCTTGTTGTTCTTATCTTTCACATAGTTTTGTTCTCTTTAATTTGTGGGTTTCCCCAGCTGTGGATATCATCTCTTACATTGTAGTCACGTGGGGGCTCTGCTCTGTGTCTCTACCTCTGACTCCTTATCATTTTGGGGAGGCTCTTATGTGTGCTCATTACCACTGAACTAATGACCCCTGAATCTGTCTTCAGCCCACATTCCTCTCCTAACAGCAAGACTGACTCAGCAAGCTGCTTGTGGGATATCATCCTCAGCATCTCTGAGATGCATCTTCAGAGCTGGGCCATTATTTCATTGTCTCAGGATCTTACAGAAGCATGGTGTAGAGAAGTAACCAAAAAATGAGCAGCACCGTATGCTTAGCAATTCTAGAGGCATCTTCACACATCACACCTCTCAACCTGATTTTTTATGGTTGTTTCAGGTTTTTTGTTGTTGTTGCTGTTGTTGTTTGTTTTTGTTTTTTTGTTTGTTGTTTGTTTGCTTTTGCTAATTTTGGTGTTTGAACATTTCACACACATGTGTAAAGGTGTTCATATCACTCTTTGCCCACCATCTCTTACCCACCTATCAACCACCTCTCATTAGTACCTGTATGTTTCTGAGATTCATGACTCAGTTTTGTTTTGTGATGCAGTTTTGTTTTGTAACCATAGCCAATCTGTGTGGCCATGGCAGTAGAGTTATCTTTTGGAGCCTGGTGGGTCGCCAGTGGTAAAGGTAACAGGTTTCTCTCTTTCTTAAGTCTATAGGCCTCAATTCCATCCATCAGTGACTGTTAATGAGCCAGGGCTTGAGCAGACCCAGAGCAGGAACCCACAGCTGCTGTGAGTTCTTGATTGTGATGGCTGTGTCTTTCCCAACAGATAACGTTTCTCAGCCCTCCTCCCCATCTTCTGGTCTTACGATCTTTCCACCCCCTCTTCTACAATGCTTCTAGAACCTTAGTGGGAATGCTATAATGCTTTCAGATTGGCACATAAGGACTGCATGAATTGGGAGGCATGATGTGCTATTTCAGCCCACGCATACATTTGTAAACAGTGAGCTGCATTCAGAAAGGATCAGCTGCTCAATTCTAAAAGTAAGTGAGGTGGGGATACATCAAAATGAAACCCATTGTTTCGTATGCTAACTGAAAATTATATTAGTAAAGTGAGGAAATAAGCTTTGGGGTGGTGAAGACTCATCCCTAAGATTTGATCTTTAGCTTTTTATTTCATCCAAATTGAAACTGCTTTATAACTTCTTCTTATTTATTTTAGCTGTATGGCTTGATTCATTCCAGAGACAAAACTTAATTTCCATTCAGACTCAGACTCCCCCTCCCAGGTTGTCCATTCTTTCCTGAGATCATTTCCAGGCCTGGTTCTTCATGGAGGATCTATGTAAAAACAATGATTTTAGCTCTTACAAGTGCCTGGGAGACCTGGTCCACCTTAAGGAAGAGATGGGGGCTACCTTGTCCTCTCAGCTCCCTTTGCTGTCAGGGACTGGGTTTGAAGGTAGATGGTACCACCAGGGCAGACGGAATTCTACAGGGCTCCTTGGCACTCCAAATGCCTTTTCTCGTTTCCTCTCAGAGAGTGGATGCCACTAGAAAGTCCTGAGGTCTGCAGAAATGGATTACTGTATTTATAGGGCAAGGTGGAGAGTTCTGGTCTGGCTTGAGTTCTGGTGGATTCTTCCACTGGTCCTGTTTATTTCCAGTCAGGTTTCCTGTCTCAGGCACTTTATGCCAATCTAAGAGGGAAGAACCCTAAAATAAGCAAGTGGGTGGAGCTCTGCAGGTCCTCTGCAAAGGGAGTGCAAAGCGGAACCTAAACTCTGGTGGCTCGGGATTCGTACATTCCTATAGCCGGCTTCTGAAGACCAAGGCAAACAGATTGTCCTTTGAATGCCTCAAAAGATTTTTTTTCTTGTAATGCCAAATGCAATATTTTTTTGAAAAGACTACACCAGAAGTTTTCCAGCTGAGAAAACAGGCTTGTGAAAAATGGTTTCAGAAAATGTAATAAACCATGCAAAAGTTGTTCAGGGTGTGTTTGAAATGAACATCTGGCTATGAGCTGCAGAATTACCTCTTTCCCCCTCCTTCTTTTTCTCACAGCTGTTTGAGAGCGTCCTGAGGGGAAAGAAACAGGTCAATGGACCACACTGCACCTTCCCCCATCCCAGTCCGTTTTGCACCTATGTGAGGAATCTGGCTCACAAGTGTGTTTAATAAGAGGCAAAGATACAGGAGGAAAAAAAAAATCTTGATTTCTATTGACTCTCTGCAGCAACACCAAAGGAAAATAAACTCCGGATTTTAAAATTCTTAAACAAAACTTATGGTTCTAATAAAAATGTTGCTTTTAAAGTTGGTGTTTTTCATATATCAAGAACTGAGCAAACCACTCATTTCTCTTCATTTCTTAAGAATGAGGGATTATTACGTCACACTTTCCCCAAAGTGAAGAAAAGCCAGCTCCCAAGGCTGTGCCTTTTAACTTATAATTGAGAAACATGAGCGGTTCTCTATGTTCTTAACAAAATTCTCCTTGCATCTGTTTATTGCAAACTCCTTCCATAGCCATCACAGTCATGTGCACTTCTGAGAACAGCATCTGCTTCTTAAGCGCATTGGGAAAAGAACAAGCCGACATTTAATAGATCTTCCTGAGACTATCGGTGGCCTCAGCTAATTCAACAAATACAAAATAATTACCTCATATCAGAAGACCGCGTAGACAAGCCGGTGGGAAGACTTGGTAGATGCTTCCACATGAAGGGAAACGTTTGTTTCTCCCAGCCTCGCAGCCTTTTGGGGAGTCGGGAAGTCTTATTTGACCATGTCATCCATACTCATCATTCAAGGGATGAAAGTCCTGGTGCAGGATAAATGGAATTCTTTCCATTGATTTCTAGGTATTAAGAAAAAAAAATATTAGCCAGGTGTGGCGGTGCACACCTGTGACACTAGCACCTGGGGAGGCAGAGGCAGCTGGATCTCTGTGAGTTCAAGGCCAGTCTGGACTACAAAGGGAGTCCAGGGCAGTCAAGGCTACACAGAGAAAACCTGTCTTGAAAAAATAAATAAATAAATAAATAAATAAATAAGAAGAAAGAAAGAAAGAAAGAAAGAAAGAAAGAAAGAAAGAAAGAAAGAAAGAAAGAAAGAAAATAATATCTCTATGAAGAAAGATAAATGTTAAATCCTTGCAAGGAAAGTGTAACAAAAAAAATCAAACAACAAAAAACAAAGCAACAACAACAACAAAAAACCCTCCAAGCCTTCTCTATTGTTTAAAGTCTGAACTTCCAAGTCTTTCTGCGTTGTTGAAGGGATGCTTTGATTGACATACCAGGATGGTGACTATAGCTCAGCGGTCCTTCCCCCTGGAATCCTCCATGCTATCCTCCCTGACACACTGTAAGGTTGACTAGGACCAACGCAGACAGTCCTTGACCCTGCCTGTGGCTACGGAGCTGCTTCTCTCTAACCTAGGCAGCTTTCTTTCCTGCTGGTTTATTTTGTGGAGACACACCTGTGCTGACAATTGTGTGGAACAGGGGATCTATGTGTTCACTGTTAAACTCGATGGTGGACAGAAATAACCCTGCCAGGGTAGAAGGGAAGACTCCCATGAAGAAACAATATTTGAAGAAAACAGTTGGAACACATGAAGAAAGCATCAAAGATATTTCGTTATGTGATAGTTAGTGCTAATCGTCAATCTAGAAAAGTCTGGACTCACTTGGGAGATGGGAGATTGAATTGATTGCACTGACTGAGGAAGGAAAGGCTATCTTAATTGTAGGCAGGACCTGGAGAACATGAGCTCAGCACTAGCATTTGTCAATTCATTGTTCTCTTCTTTTATGGCTAGTTGCTTCACCTGGGAACCAAAACTCACCACTCACTCTCCAGGTCCTCTCCAGGTCAGAGCCATTCTTTAAGTTCCCAACTCTGCCAGGTAATTCTTTCCTAACTCCTGTCTTTCTAAGAATCATACCTCAAAAGCTAGACCCTTTCTTTAGAAGCCCATTGAAGCCATATATGTATATGTGTGTGTGTGTGTGTGTATATATATATATATACACATATATATGTATATATATGTATGTATATATATACATATACATTTTAAAATACATATATATTTTAAAAAGCCTTTGACCTTCTGTGGTTACATCACTTTTATAACCTCACCTTTATAATATAAATACATACTATTTCCATGTACTTTTGATCCATACTGCTTAGGCTTGGTACATACCATGTATGGAAATGAGTCACCTGATAGAGGAGCCATCTTCTACCTCTTCTCTTTCTCTCTTCCCACTCAACTCAGCAGAAATATTTGGGTGCCCAGTAGTCTGCCTTGAATACAATACTGGTCAGAAGGAGCCTATGCCAGATATGCTAGGTGCAAAATCTTGACCCGGCATGTGCTGTATGTGGCATCATGAGCAAATTGCTTAGTCCTGTTATTTTGTTCAACTGTGAAGCAGGGGTCATTGTAATAGTGACCTCACAGGACTCCCATGAGTGTTAAAAACAATTCTTTTGATTTACTCATCCAAAGGCCCTAAAATGTTAGTTGTAATAAAATCCTGAGAGAGGGTTTGAGGCTATTCTGAACCATCAAGCCGGCTGAGACTAGTGCCTTGAGAGGATTTTACCCATTGGATGTTTCACTCTGGAGGTTTTGTCCTCAACTACCCGAGAGTAGTGCAGTTTGGCAAGTTGAGGGAGACTTAAGTAGAAAAAGGGTGATCAGGAGGTTTTAATCCTCACATGCACCCACATACACACACACACACACACACACACACACACACACACAAGTTAAGCTGAGGTTAACAAGCTGTGGGAAATTACTAAACCACAAGAGGGAAAGGGTTACTCAGGGAATGTTGGTGAAGTGTCTCCTCAAGCCACTGGACCCTGTTCTCTCTCACCACCAGAAACTCAGCCTTCTTCTCTGCTGTCTGTTCTGCTCCTAATGTGTGGAGCCTCTTGGCTCCGATCACTATGGTGCCTACATGATTGATTGTCCAAAGGAAGGCAGTCAGAGAGGGTATGGGTGCAGCCACTGACAGTTCAAGCTGTGTGTCCATCCAACTTAGAACCAGCAATCTAGCTGACGTGGGCCACACAACTTGTCAGTTTTTCAAGATTCTTCAGCTCCCAGGGAAAGAGAAGTAAGACTCCTCCTGATCCAATTTATTTTTAATTGGATCAGAACATTTTAAACTCAGTGTTGCACGTAGGTTTCCTGGAAGGCCATGTCAATATTTTGTGAAACATCTGGATCTTTGGGTATCAGGATGTTGGAACATAATGAGCAATTTTCATCCCAACTCTTTAAAGTCATGTAGATAAACTGATTGGTTTCGATTCAGGGAACTTAACTGCCAGCTTCAATTAGCCAGGCTTCTTTAATATATTCTTTTTTCTAACACGGTGGGCAACTTCGATAAATTATTATTTATAGATTACTTATTAAAATGCTACAGGGAAATCATTCCTGGAAATTCCTCACTGTGTAACTGTAAATGATCAATCCCTCACTTTCTGGTTCGGTATTTGAAGACTGAAGTCTGATCACAGGATCAGTGAGACTCATACTTCAATGGCGGCCTCTACCCCAGCTCCATGCTCCAGACCTTCAACTTCTCTGACATGCAGATACCCAGGATACACCTGGAGTACCAGCAACGGAGGGCTTCTTCGTTGCCCATAGTGTCTTTAATTTTGCTGGACATTTTTTGTTATATAAAAATTCATTTGTGACTTTCATTGGGTACGTTTCCAAAACTCCCATTCACTGAGCACCTCTGTCTAATACGGATGATGAAAATCATTCTGCCCTTGCTATTTCCAACCCTTGCAATGTAGGAAAGACCTGCATAGGTCTGAACTGGTGAGAAACAAGCCTGACCTGTAGAGGGATACCCAAGGAAGCAAAGTGCTTAACCCATGAGTTCCTGAGTTTCAAGATAGCCCGGTGTGACAAGAAAAGGCATCCAACAACCCAGAGTCTTAGTTTTCTCACCTATACAACAGGGAATGTTATTGCTGTCTACTTCAGGCACATTTTTGAAAAGGTTACAGGATGTGGTGTTTTAAAAGTGTTAGAATGGTGTTTCCTGGCCCATGGCAAATACTACATAGTTCTTGTTACGTAGAATCCCAGAGCAAACAACATGGATACTGTTGGTCCCATGTGCTGTGTTTCTGTCAAATGCAGCCTTAACCTCAGAGCATTGCTGGGTCTTAGTTTAAATATTTGACTTATTTTCTAGAGGTGGATATAAATTCTACTAGCTGAGAGTCAGAAACTAGAAAATAGCACTCTGCTCTGTGTGTGTCTTAAACACACCGAGCAGTTTTCTTTCATTAAAAACAAAACTGAAAGATCTGAGCCCCGGGGTCCTGCAGAGACTGATGCACCAACAGAGGGCCTTGCATGGAGAGGCCCTAGACCCCCTGCTAATATGTGACCAATTGGCAGCTCAGTCTCCATGTGGATCTCTGAGTGAGGGGATCAGGGGCTGCCTCTATCGTGAACTCAGTTGACAGCTCTCTGATCACTCACCCCTGATGATGCAGCCTTGCCAGGCCACCAAGGAAGAGGATCCAGGCAGTCCTGATAAGACTTAACAATTTATGGGCAGAAGGCAATAGGAGAACTCCCTATTCAGTGGACTAGGGGAAGGGGGTGAGGGAAAGAGATAGGGAGGGTGGGACTGGGGGGAGTTGACAGAGGGGTCTTCAATCAGGATATATAATGAATAAACTGTGAAGAAAAAAATAAAATAAAAAAAGTAAAAGTGAAGTCTGCATTACTGGTGGTTATTAGGTTAAGTACTGCAGATTTAAAAGGTTCTATGTGGTTTTAAATTAGAGGTTCCTCCAAATTGGGGTCCTCCAATCATCCTCACCAGCTGCTCAATTTTGGCTCAGTTTCTTCATCACTTCAAGGCTTGGTTTTTAGGAATGTGAAAGGAGATCAAAATGGAAAATGTATTCTCTGTTAAGCTGACCAGTGCTTGAATGACTCTGCATCTGTGAATGAGGGAGCAGCCATTAAGTCTTCTGGATTCTTTGCTCTAACTGATGCCTTCTGTGTTTACACTCTTCCTACCTCAACTTTCTTTCAACTTGTTAGTGAGTACTGATGGGTGCTGTCCACACCCTCACATCCAGGTCCAGTTCTAGGTTCTGTACACCAGAATTTCCAAGGAGCCCTTATTTGTCTCAAGTACATTTAAAGTGGATGGTAGGTCAGTTTGCTTTCTTGCTAAGTAAGGTTGATTTTCATTTACAGAATATGAAGGGAGAGACACATGTGCCCAGTGGCAGAGTGCTTAGGAAAAATGAAAACAAACTTGTCAACTTGGGCTGTGTTTTAGATCAGCAGTGGAATTATCTGGCCCTGAAAAGTCCCTGGAACACCTACTTGTTCCATGACTTGGGGGAATCTATTTGCACACTGAATGTGGAAAACTTTGGTCATTATCAATAGTGAGGAGAGGTCACACCAAAGTTAATGAACGTGTCTAGAAATGGCATTCAGCCTGACGTTCCACCAGTTGGGGTGATGCTAAGATGGCTCTCTGCAGCATCCCATTGAATCAAGGCGTCCAAAATATCAGTGGATCACCGTCTGCCTCCTCCCTACACTAGCGGACAGCCTTTAGAGAATGCATGCTCCTTTTGAGACACTTTCTGGTTTAGTGTTTCTACCCGGTTCCTGCCCCTTGGACAGGCGCCCACCTTGAGTCACAGAATAATAAACTGCTGCCTAATATTGCTTCTCTTAGTAGTTAATGTTCTCTTCTCTCTCTCTCTCTCTCTCTCTCTCTCTCTCTCTTTCTCTCTCTCTCTCTCCAAATCTAGGCAACTTCAGTCTCTCACTTTCCATTCTAGGAGTCTAGAGGTTCAGAGTCTAGGAGTTCAGAGGTTAAGGAATGTCAAACAAGAAACTTGACCTGGCTTTTGCTGAATAGCAACAGTGGCAATGAAAGTGAGCCAAAATTATCAATAGGCTTTACATCATCATGATAGGCATAATGAAACATCCTTGCGTTGCCTTGGGAATCAAATGTCTGGAGAAAGAAAGGAGTAAAGTAATAAGTGAAAAACATGGGGTGAGTATTGAAATGTAAAAGATGTCTGCTTTCCAAACACACACACACACACACACACACACACACACACACACACACACACAGAGAGAGAGAGAGAGAGAGAGAGAGAGAGAGAGAGAGAGAGACAGACAGAGGATGAATGTATAAATGTCTTTGCACTTGACAGAGTGAATTCAAAGGTGGACCAAGGTGATTCTTCCCCTATCTTGTCCCGTGGATTTATCTATATCTAAATCTATAACTTCATCTTTATCATCTGTATCTATATTTACATCTATATCTAACATCATATAGTGATGAACACAAAAGATTGGTACAATTGCTACGAGAAGAGACACGATCCCACTCAGAAAAGGTCTCCTGAGGAAGCAACACATTTGCAGGATGGGTGGAGTTAGCCAGGCCAAGCTGGGTGTGACAGGGAAGGGGACACAGCTGGTGCTAAAGCCCTGTGACCCAGAGAATCAGTAGCTTTTTTAAAAATTATTAATTAAGGAACTGAAACAGGTCTGTAATAAGTAGAGTCCAGAAAAGGGGGTGGGGTGGGTGGAGCAGGACTATCAGTGAAGAATAATTTTACTTTCTCCCCAAGAGTGCTGGGACATAGTGATGGGTTTCAAGCAAAGGGCAGCAAAACCAGAATTTGTGTCCTGCAGGAGTGGTCTTAGCAATGTGGAAACAGACACAGGGGTGTCAACAGTGATGGTCAATGCAGACCACGAGTCGAGGCAATGGGCATCAAGGAAAGATGGGAAGCTTCAGGAGACATTTAGGAGGCTTTAGGGGGAGAATCTGATAAGCTTAGTGGACAGAGAGGGAGAAAGGAAAATTTCAAAGAACTCACTAGCTCCATGGAACTGGATTCTAGATTACCGGAAGACATGCGGGAAGATACCAGATAGAGAGCTCAGCACAGCCATGAGTTAGGTTTAAGAGTTAGAATCCTTTCCTGCCTCCTAGACAAAGATAGCCAGGTATGGAGTTGGGATGAGAGATATTCAACAGTAGTAATTTTAAAAGTTCTTATTCATCAGATACTTTTGTGCATAAGATAAGCTATACAATATGCAATTCAATTCATACAGGATTTATGTAAGTGATTGATCACTCTCATGTTGCAGAGGAAGAAGAGGCCCAGGGACAGCCTGTTGTCTGTGCTTTTAACCATTGTGTCACACTGCCCCCTGCTGAGCACCTACTAAGTGCCATGCTCTGATAAAACACTGGTGTTTAAGACATTCCAAGGAATTGTATTCCCATAAAACTGACTCAAGAAGTTGTGTGTCTCCCATACACAGACGAAATGTGAGATAGAAACGCTTCCTTTTGTCAAAGTGTCACCTATCTGGAATCACACCCCACCAATAGTCACATGTAAGGAATTTTACTTTATATGTGAGTCAGGGTCCTACTGTGTAGCATTGGCAGGATGGGAACTAAGCTGCCTTGAACAGAATTCTCAGCATGTACACAATCATGCCTGTTGGAATGTTGTAATTTTAAAACTGATTTACAGGGTTAGCAGCAGTAATAACAGCAGCCAGCTTTATCACAAGTCTAGAGAATGGAGGGATTTCTTATCCATCCTTCACACTCAGAGAAACAAAAGGTTTGTCCTCTTTGCATTGGGTCACACCTTTAATTATCCTTAAACATATCCCATGATATAAAAATTGTCATATTTGGACTATCCAATGTACACAGTAGCATCTTTGAACAGAAATTAAGATGCTATTCTTAGACTCTGAAGTTGCTGACAACGGAGAACATACAAACCAAAGCCCAAGGAACCTACTTTTTTGGGTGCCTTTTTTCTTGGTGAAAGAGTGAAATGTGCTATCACCTGACTCTCAACACAGGAACAGAGGAAAAACTTAGAAGTAACAGAATTCATTTTTAGCTGTTGTCCCCATAGCATCTCAAAGTAGAGCTCATTGTAATTCATACAGATGATCATATATTTGTTTGCACACCGGTCCACACACTCACAGGAATGCTACAAACTCAGATGACGGGTGCTGTCAAGAACATACACATTTCTCCTCACGGCACATTCCCTTTTATTCATTCTCGGTACCATCATCTCTATTTTATCATCAGTAGATGCTTCCAGAATGTCATCTGTGTAAATCTCTCCTTTCCAAAAGGCATTTATGCTCCCAGTTCCTTGTCTCTGCTTCCTATCTTTACATTAACATTTTCCAAAAAACTGTCAGCACAAATCTATTCATTTCTAAACATGCCAAATTTGGCTTCCCCCATCACCTTTCCAGCTCAGCTCTTGGCACTCCTGAAAGGGGCCAACATGACTGTACATAAAACATATTTCAACTGTTTCCTCCCTCTCTCCATTAGTTCATTTAACATATATGTAGGAACTGCTACATACCCAAGTTCCTCACCAAGTATTAAAACTGTCTTATCAAACAGCCATTGACATTCAGTCTTGTCTGGCCTGCCCTTCCCAAAGCACCTATCAATGGCTTCTTAGATGGCCTCATGAAACATCTATGTTTTCAACTGTAGCTGTGGAAAATATATAAAATTAAATGAAAACAATTATTTCTCTATAGCACCAATCCTATTTCCTCCATTTTAATAAATGTCTTTCTTTTAAAGGTAGACACCAGGAAGCTTAAATACATTACTCATTATACCATCTAGGATGCTCTTAACCTTGGTATTCACAATCCTTCAAGATTATGAATATATGTTAATCTAATATGTACATTCCTAATGTTCCCTCACATATGCTATATGAAAAGTTCACTATAGAATGAACTGTGCATGAACAAACAGACATTTTCTAATGCTTGCTTCATACAGTTTAAAACCAAACTTAAAAATATGTCCATTATATAGAGCAGTCCTGGGGACTTTAACTCAAACTTGCTCCATGGTCTTTTAGCTTTTGGTTTGCAAAAGCCATTAGGTTGCTTAAGACTCAAAACTGTTTTAGCGATCATAAAACAAAGTTTGTACCTAAACAGAAAAAAAAATGTCTCCAAGAAGGAGAAATGTATGCAGAGAACACAGGCTGAGGGAAGGCCCCTCCGAAGCTTTGCCAGCATAAAACCCAAGCTCATGTTACCAGGAATATTTACATTAAAAATATATCACTGACTTGACCAACAGCTCTGAGGTCAAGCTCAAATCCTGCCAGGGAGTTCTTTGGTTTTATGATCATTTGTCAGCTTTAGCTTTGGTATGATTTCTCTGCTTTCTGAGGCATGAAGGAGAGTAGGGCAGAGTGAGGGCTGGAGATACCAGTCCCAATAGGATGCGGTGGGAAGGGGGCGCTTCTAAGGTTTCTGACCAAGAGTATGGTTGCAATATTGAAAGCCAAGACATTTCTTTTCACACGTTGACCTTTTTATGTGGAGGGGAAAAGCCCACCCTGAGGTGAGTGAGACAGTATCATTGCCTTCTCATCTTGGGGCTTATTCCTAAAGACACACTTCCTTGATTGATCCAAGTAATTTCCCCACCCACTTGGAGCCTCCTGAGAGGTTTTCCCAGCAGCAGGAGTGAGAAAGGGAAGGAATTACAAGCTTCCAGTGTATTCGCTGTTTTTCACTTGCTTTACTACTCAGCCTTAGTTACTCTAACCCTATCATTACAAGTCACCAGTAGGGATGGGGATGTGAATATAAGTTCATTACTAGTATTAATTTGTGATAAAAACGAGTTACATATTTCCATTTAGCAAAAAATTAAATAAATAGTATACTGCTCATGCACAGTTTTTGGTCAACTTTCGGTAGCAACCAGCAATCAAAGCCATTGTGTGGGAAAGCACATGGTGCAGAAGAAAGACGCTGCCTGCTGTAAGGACCTGAGACTAAGGGATCCACTAGAAGGGAGGAGCACTCCCACGAGGTTGCAACTCTCAGTCACAGTCCTGGCCATGCTTCTGAGCACCTGGTGCTGGACCTGCCTCTCCATTTCACTCAGCGCTCCTCTCTGGCTCCTTAGTTGGGTTGCTTTTCACCAGCATTGGCCCTCTGCTGGGATTTGAGCCTGACATCAGGCCACAGTCATCTTATTTTCACATATTTTCCATGTCATAGAGGCTCTCTTCAGCTAAGTCAGTTCTTGGGTTGCATGTCTTCGTTGGGGTGATTCTTCAAACGGCTGGATTTATTTGTTTTTCTCTGTAAGTACCATTTGTTCCTCTTAAAAATATACCTATTGAATAGCACATTTTCCTATATCATATTTTATATAATATCAAATGTAACTTTATTTACCAACATTTTCAGTTTTTTTTTTTTATATTACATTATATCTGTGAGGCTATTAGTTACTTTCTCTGTGTGTGTTATATGGGGATTGTTGTTGGTGTGTGTGTCTGTGTGTGTGTCTGTGGTTATGTGTGTGTTTGTGTGCTGTGGTTTTGTGCTTGTGAGGCTGTATCTTGTATGTATGTGATTGTTTGGTGTATATGTATGGTTGTATGTTGTACTGTGTATGTGTGTTCTCTCTGCATTGTATTGTATCCCAGGGTTTGGACAACCTATACAAACTCTTCTGTTACAAAATAAACAACAACAACAAAAGCCTTAGACGCAGTAAAATATGTTCTAGGTCCCCAGGTAAGGAAAGAAGCTAGAATTTGTACCCCGTGCTTTATTTTGTGTTTATTTTCCTCAGCAGTTCAAGCTGGGGAGTAATGCAATAGTTGGCTGCACCCGGCTTTCCTCTTACAGAGTGAGGCAGCCACACTTGCTTCACCTTTTCAGTCTTAAGGTTAGTGTGTCTTTGGTGTTTTGCTTCCCAATATCTTGTACCTGCTTTTTAAATGAAAATGGTTTGGTTTTAGACTGAATCATACTATTTGTGCTGACTTGAATCACTTGTTTGCCTTTGTAGCTATGTTCTTCCCTTTGTGGAGGCTCTGGACAGCTGTCCACACTAAAAGCTCATGCTCCTTCTCCATGATAGGCAACTGTTACATTACACAGGGTGCATACCAGTCCGAATATAATATATGCAATTAATATGTACAAATGCCATCTTCATATGTATCACTTTAAAGATTGATTCATTTTTAAAATGCCCTACATGTATATATAAATTGATGGAACGTACCCACACAGTCAGAAACTTGACTCTCAGACTCCTTACCCGAACTTGGGTTAATATGCTTAAACTATACCAATAGCATATTGGAGACCTAATACATGCTGTTTATAGGTTGGGTTTGCTAACTACCCTATTTCTATCTCTGTTCTCTCACCCGTAGGCACCCAACAGGTGGATATGGCTGCCCCAGGCAACCTTGGCAATCTGCTGTTGGTGAAGACCGAGCCCCACTAGTAGAGCCCTTCTTACATCGCAGATCCTGTCCTCACTGTCCATCACTCTTCACGACAGAACCTGTGTTACAATACGCTTCCATAGTTCATCTGCTTTATACTGGATTTATTTATTTGGGAGGGTGCGCACACACGGTTCAACATGTGGAAATCAGAGGACAACTTCAGGCATCAGTTCTCTCTTTCTGCCATGCGGATCCTAGGAACTGTGCTCAGGTTGTCAGGATCGGCAGCAAGCGCTTTACCTGCTGAGCCATCCTGCCAGCATAGCCACAGCTTATCTTCCTGCACTCACCATAGACCTCAGCCTCTCTTCTGGCCTGACCAAGCCCTAGGCTCTTCATTCGGCGCTAAGCATTACTACCTATATAACCTGAGTGTGGTTATTACAACATAGTGTACAAAGTGGGTGTTTTAGAACAGCAGAAATCAATTTCCAAGTTCTCCATAGTCTCACCCTGTCCAGTCAAGGTGTCAGCTTATATAAAAGGCTTCAGGGAGCACTAAGACTGAGTCTGGTCCTTGCCTCTCTGGCCTCTGGCCTCCCTTGGCTTGAGGCTGCATCACTAAAACTCCTGCCTCCATTTTTACATGGCATTCTGTGTTTAGCAAATATCTTTTGTGGGTCCCTTATAAAGTTACCTATGATTAAATTTAGGATCCACTTAAATACTAAGGTAGTCTCAGGAAATCCAGATCCTCAGCTTAGTCACATGTGCAAAGACACACCTGATAAGGGAGCATTTTCAGGTCTCAAATTAGTCTTAAGAATTAGTGTCTTTACAAGTCTGTTATCCAGCCTAAGACACTGCCCAAAACCGTCTAAAGAGATCTCCAGAGCCAACAATGACTCAGGAAGGAAGCTCTGCAAACATGGAAGACGTTGCTGGCGAGTTGAAAGATAATAAAATCTTTTCCTGGGGTTTTCAGTGAGGATGAGAGTGGTGTATTTTACTAATGTTGACACATGCACAGTGGGAAGAGACACTCAGAGATTGGAGTGGAGGCCCTGGGGATGGCCAGGCCACAAATCATAACCTTGGAAACCCTTTCTCCAGGGCAGCTGCGGGCTTGCCTCTGTTCCTTTTGAGATCCTCCAGCAACAAGGAGTAGTCAGAACCTGCTAGGAAGGAGGAGGAATGTTCTGTGAGGAGCAGCTTCACAGGAGAGGGTGCAGGCAAAGGTCCCTGGTGTACATGTGACTAACAGCCAAATCATGTGACTAAAATATTGCAAGTGACCAGTTTCCAGACGCCTGGCACCTCTCTGTCATAGTTCCTGGACTCCACAAAGATGAAACCCACAACCAGATGGATCCTGCCTGGTTTGCACCAAGAGGCTATGCTTGAAGTAGGGGCTCCACTCCTACAAGGGAGCTTAAGTTTCTGACTGGTTTATAATCTAGTAAGAGCTTTTTAAGGGTAAAATATACACATTGTGGCAGACAGCCTCAATTTCCAGTCTTATCCTCAGCTCCATATAATTTGGGTCTTTTTTTCTTTTCATCATGCCATTCCCTCCTTCCTCTTTCTGTCCCCATTTCTCCCACTTAGGCTCAAACTGGGCTATGCAGGTAACCAAGAGGCAGATAGACAGAAGAATATCTTTCACCATTCCACCAACACTGTGGCCACTCCTGTCTGGCTGGGCTCTCAGCAGAGCAGATGAAAAGATGTCTCTGCAGACAAGTGTTTAACCTTCTCACCTTTCCCCTTTGCTCTCTGCCTTGTCTGAGTATCAGCACAGGAAGGCTGGAGTGAGAGAAGAGATTAAATCAGGTGGCTGAAAGCTAATATCATCTTCCAGTCTCCCAGCAACTCTCACAGTCAACCCAGGAATTTAAACTCTAATATTCCCTGTTGGGGGTGGGGTGGGGAGGAGGGAGAGAAAGAGAGACAGAGAGAGATACAGAGACAGAGACAGAGACAGAAGGAAACAGAGAGAGACACAGAGAAAGATAGAGAGGGAGAAAAAGACAGAAGAGAAGTTAGTGTTTCACTGGATTCAGTTCTGGAATTCTCTTCAAGACTGGGGACAGGGGTGAGACATCAGACTGGCCTTCCCTGGGGTGCATCTGGGAGAGAAAAGAAAGGTGGGGTTCACGCAGATGTCCATGTGGGAGCAATCAGAATCTTGTCTGCCAAGCCTCCAAAGCTCTAGGGGAAATTTAAAAACCCCTAACAAGTGCAAGGAAAGATAGTCTTTGTTTTCATTCTACCCCTGCTGAGAAATTCTGCCCATTGTGTTTCCATGAGAGGCTTTTCTGGCTAATTTTGAAAAATGAAGTGAGCAGGTAAACTGTAGCTAATGGCCTCAACCCCAGGGCAGACATCTGGGGTAGTGTTGACTTTGTTGCCAGAGAGCCAGCTGGCCTTTGCACTGCCCCCCTACCTCCAGCCCCACCTCCCGCTGGCCTGGACCAGGGCTTCAGCTTCTAATGAACCTACCCTCAAGTCTCTAATGCTGTGGCTGCCACCAACAGAGCTCTTCCTGGAGCCCTATAAATATTTTTGTTTGTTTGTTTGTTTTGTTTTGTTTTTGTTTTTAAAGAATGAGCATGGACTTGGCACACCTTGAAGACTGAAGATGCTCTTCACCCCAAGAGGTGAAAGCTCCCCAGCTGCCACCTTCCTTCTTGTCAGGAAAAAGGGAGCCACTGGGTAGATCAACAGGTCCAGGGAAAGGGGAATTGACTGGGCAGAACCTGGAACAGGGACATCTTTAATTTATCCCGAGGACGAGGATGATGGGTCGTGGGACAGAAGAATCACACACACACACACACACACACACCCCTTTGTTTGCCGGATGTTGGTCAGGTTGGTCTCTTTGTTTCAATACTCATGGGTTGTGTGTTTTGTAAATTTATTAATAAAAACCTGGATTTGATCACTGCGTGCTCTATGCATATATGGAAGCGTCACACTAAATCCTATTCATATGGGCAGCTAGTACATTCTTACAAGATTTTAGATTTATTTTATTTTTATGCATATGAATGCTTTGCCTGTTTGTACATGACTATTACACATGTCCCTGGTTCCTGCAGAGTATACAACAGTACATCAAATCCCCAGGATTTATGGGTGGTTGTGAGCTATTGTGTAGGTGCTGGGAACTGAAGCCAGGACCTTTGCAGTAACAAAAAACACTCCTAACCACTGAGCCAGATCTCCAGCCCCACATCTTAACACATTTTTAAAATAAAAATAAAACTTGAGTCTAGTATATAGAATACATATCCTAGCTAGTTTTATGCTGACCTGACACAAGCTGGAGTCATCATAGAGGAAGGGTCCTCAGTTGAGAAAATGCCTCCATAAGATGTAAGCAAGCCTATGGAGCCATTTCTTAGTTAGTGATTCACATGGGAGGGTTTAGCCCATTGTGGGTAGGGCTAGCCCTGGGCTGGTCATCTTGGGTTCTGTAAGAAAGCAGGTTGAGCAAGCCATGAGAGCAAGTAAGCAGCACCCCTCCACGGCCTCTGTATCATCTACTGCCTCCTTGTTCTTTCCATATTTGAGTTCCTGTCCTGACTTCCTTTGATAATGAACAGTGATGTGGTGATGTAAGCCAAATACATCATTTCCTCCTCAGGTTGCTTTGGTTATAGTGTTTTGTCATAGTAATAGCAATTTTAACTAAGACGACATCCTAAAATAAAAAAGTCATGTGAAGCTGGTCACATATAAATGTGTGTATAATATTTATTGTAATGTTTTAATGCATTTCAAAAGCCTGAAGGACTGACTTGCTATGTGACATCAGTAAATAGAATTCACTTCCCTGTACCATATTTTATTATGTATGTGCTACATGATGAAGGAGGATTACTTCCCTAAATGATTAAGACAAGTACTGAGATAATGGGTGTGGGAGATTTTGCTTTGTTTTTCGAGAGAGGGTTTCTCTGTGTAACCTTGCCTATCCTTGTCTACTCACTTTGTAGACCAGTCTGGCCTCAAACTCACAGAAATCCACCTGCTTCTGCCTACTGAAGGCTAGGATTACAGGAGTGTGCTATCTTGTCCAGCTGGGATATTGTTTAGAGCCTTCCATGCAAATAATTGAACAAAAATGATTTGCTACTGATATTAACAGATTAGTGATTTTTCCACATATATGCAAATGGATGTTAGGAAATGGATGTTAGGTTTTCCAATAATACTGGAAAACTGGAATAAAACATATGTGGATGCTCCAACTGGGCTATGGTTGACCCAGGGTAGATCATCTCTACTGGGTAGGACTTGGTGGGCATCTACATTCAAAACCCAAGCCCATGTATAAGGAGGAAGATGGGTAGAAAAGTCTTGACATGTCTTCTTGCCTTTCATCTTATAGTGGTGCCAATGACAGAAAACAGGCAAGATCAAGACAGTCCCTTCAACCTGCTAAGCATTTCTGTTGGGCCTTTTGTTCATTCACCCAGTCTTCTGAACATTTACTGTACACTAGCCATAGCCCTAAGTGCCAAAAGATGGAAACATATATACTGACCTGGGGTTGTAAGTTTGATGCAGGAAAAATTCCAGCCCTTTTGTTCACATCATTGTTCCCTGGGGTTTGGATGCATAACACAAAATTTGAAAATATATCCAAAGAAAACACACCAGAGAAGCAGAAGCAGGGAGCGCTCTGTTGATGTAGAAGCATCTTTCATTTTGGTTACCCACACAGAAGCCTTATGTCTGTTTTCACTCTCCTACTGGTGCCTTTGGCTCCCAAACTGCCCCTTCCCCAAATTGAATTCCTCAGATTTTGGGTTTGAGCTTAGAGGGTCAGGGAAAACATTTCCTTGGATGAACTTGGGAGTATTTAAGGCTCCTCTCAGGCGTGAGCATCCAGCCCCAATCCATATGGAGAGCAATGTCAGTCACACAAAGATGAGACTTCAGGAGGTCCCATTCTCTCTGAGAATTCAGGACAACTTGAGTTTGTCTGCAGATGTCGAGCACTGTGGGACGTTTTTTGGGGAAACATGAGCAAAAATCTCTTCACTCCAGGAGACCAATTGACAAGATATCAAAACCACAATTGTACTCAAGTCTGTCTTGGTGAAGCTATGAGCTCACTGTGGTCACTTGCTGAAGTGTAGATGAGGGATTACATACAGAAACATGGCTCACTCAAAGGCACTTGCATCATCAGAGGGACCAGTCTAACATAAGTAAGGGCCCATGAAAGCTACACCCTTGGAGCTCAGTGTGACTTGCAGCAGATAGAACAGGTGCTGGACTCTCTCTCTCTCTCTCTCTCTCTCTCTCTCTCTCTCTCTCTCTCTCTCTC
>NW_026586589.1:4536867-4603167 GCF_907164565.1 Psammomys obesus
CTCTCTCTCTCTCTCTCTCTCTCTCTCTCTCTCTCTCTCTCTCTCTCCAGCATTTGTTACTGCTTTATGATATTCTTGAGAAACCTTGAGTTTATGTTTCAGGAGCATCCAGAGCCTTCTGAGTCTCACAAACCATCCTCTTCCCTCCGTGTTTCAGTTCAGAGGAAGTAGCTACACAAACAAACCGGTGTACAAAGCTTTCCTTTCATCTAGTCTTCAAATTCACATTCTTATGTATGTACAGAGTTGGGATCTCAGCTCCAGTTTTGGTAGACCCAAAATTCATATTGCTTCTCCAATCTCACTTTCTTATTTTCCCTTTGTGCCCCTATGGTTAAGTGCCTTTTAATGTCCTATTAGTAGCTCTCACGTGACTCAAAGCCAAAAATGAACTTGTCATTCTCTGCTACTCAACCTGTCCACATATCCCACTCTCCTTTGCATGCCTGTGACATTATCACTGTCTGTATCTAGGGATCCAAGCCTTTGGGGTCCCAATATCCACCTCCTTCTATTTGTATAACAAGAAATCATTTATGAATTTTTATTAACTTTCCTCTTTTGACCTTTTCTCTAGTATGTGTGAGTAGATGTGTGTGAGAGGAGTATGTAAACACATACAAAGGTGCACCTGGAGGCCCCAGGTAACCTCGCATGTTGCTGCACGAAGGCACCGTCTACCTTGTTTTTACGACAGGGATTCTCACTGGCCCAGAACTTTTCAAGCAAACTAGACTAGCTTGCCAATAGGCCCAATGATCCACCCATCTCCACCTCCCCAGTGTGTGGATGATAGGATGATAAATGTGTGCTACTTCCTGAGGCATTTTCACGTGTGTTCTAGGGACCAAACTAAGGTCCTCCGCGTGTTCACAGCAAGCACTTCAGCAGCTGAGTTATCTTCCTAGCCTGCCTCTTTTGAGTTTTAAAAAATTCACTTCAGAAATCAGATAGCTTTCTACGAAGGCAATCGCTCTGTCATGGAGATCTTTCAGCCTTCTGCCTACCTGCGAGTTCAGTTGCTTCTTGTCTGAAACAGTGCTGAGACTCAGAGTTGATTTTCACCTTGTTTCTGGCTTCCGTTATCATTCCCAGCCGATGTCTCCAAAGTACATCTCTGAACATGTCACTCCTCTGAGAAACAAGCTTCAGCAGCGCCCCGTTGCCTGCCAAATAGCATCCAGATTCCTTATCATGGCTTTTCACTTCCACTTAGATCTGGTCTCAACTCAGTGCACATTTATTGAGTACCTACTTAGCGCCAGGACTTGCCCTGGGTGCTAAACCTGTAAGTCCGAGCCCAAGATGCATCTCGCTCCTGAAGAAGAAGAAGAAGAAGAAGAAGAAGAAGAAGAAGAAGAAGAAGAAGAAGAAGAAGAAGAAGAAGAAGAAGAAGAAAAGGAGGACAAGCTGGTTCCTAAATCTCTAGCGACCATGACCCTGCCACCCCTACCCTGCCCACTGCAGAAGGCATAAAGTTGAGTTTGAGTTGTTCTTCAAAACCTTCACTTTTTTCTGCCTTTGTGCTCACCAAGGTTCTCTCTTCCACCTCCTTTTGCTTTAGCATTTCTTCCATCACAAATAAATAACAAATCAGACTTTTGAAGATGAATGTTCCTTAGCTATTGCTTTTAAACACATTTTTGTTTTTTGGTCACATAACCTAATTTTTGTGCACAAAAGCTTCAATATACCCCATTGTGTCTCTGTTGTGGCTTGAATGTGAAATACCTCCTGAAAGCTCATGTGTTGGAATAGCTGGCCTCTGCCGGTGCCACTGTTTTGTAAGGTTGTTAGAGGAAATGAGACACTTCCTCTAAACCTTGAGCCTGAAAGCCTAGTTCTTCCCGTTTACTCTCTGCTTCCAGACTACAAACACACTGTAACCAGCTACCCCATCACCATCCCGTTCTCATCATGATGGGATGGATTTCCTCAAACTCTAGATTAACATATGCACTTTCTCACTTAAATGGTTTCTCATTAGTAACAAGAAAAATACTCAATCCTGAACTGTTATTTCCTTTTCCAAGCAAAAGTCTCATATGACATAGAACATACAATAATGCATGTGAACATAAAGTAATGTATGTTCTTAAAAAAGAAATGTCAATGATATTAGGTAGTATTGTATTCAGCAAATTTCAGTTGTCCCATATCCTACATACCTTCTCAGAGACTCAACCAATCTCCACGAAAATGGTAGACTCTAATAGTCTCACAAGATATAGCAGATGGTTTTCTTAACTTTTTTTTTTGTTCCATAAGAGTGAGTCATATCTCATAAAATTGTTTCCATAAAACATTAGGGGAAATTAAGACATTCTATCTTAGAAAGTAAGGTCATGAAGCAATAGTGAAACTAGTAATGCTCAATAATAATAATAAATAATAATTTAAAAATTGTTTCTGTTCTGTGGTAAACACTATGCCAAATGTCTTCATCAAATAGCTAACTCAGAGCAGCTAAATAAGGCCCTAAGGTCATGAGTAACAGTGAGCTAGTTAAGCTAGAGTGTAAGCCCAGCATGTCTAGTATTCTTTAGGGAAAGGAGTATGCTTTTAAAATATCTCTGAACCCCCTTTTCTCATGACTCCTAAGGCCATGTCACTCCATTACTCTGTGAGTTTGGGTCTGCAGTCTGGCTTTCCATTTGTGCTTTGATGCTCTACAGAAGGAAGAAAAGAAAGAACCCTGCTCCACTGCTCCTAGGCTCCGGAGACACAAGCGTCTGGCCCTGGGTCTGCCTTTAATTAACCATGTGTCATTAGGCAAAGAATTTCTCCCCTCCGGGGCTCAGTTTCCTGATGTAAAATAAAGTAGGGATGGACTTGTGCATATCTGAGGCCCTTTAACCTCTTTTCACCCTGCACTTCTGTTTGCCAAGTTTCTGTGATTAATAGACTTAACTGAGCCTTCTGTTGCCCATTGTGTCTGCCGCAGAGGAATCCCCCACATGGCCACTTGGCCTTCTCGAATTGGGGGCCACTTCAGTGATCCAGTCACTAACAGAATAAGGATCATAAATGCTCGCCTTTTACCAAATATCATTTTTCACAAAAAAATATAAGGTGGCACATCAAATAAATATCAATTTTCATTTGGATAAGTATAAATGAGTAAAAAAAAAAAACAGATGGGGTGCATTTCTTTGCAATATATATGTGATTAAAAATTAAGGAGAGAAATATTTGTAGCAAATATGTTTTGTATTTCCTGAACCAAAAGCTCTTGCAGAATAGCTCGAGACTTCCAGAGCACCAATACACAGCTGCCTTGGCCATCCTTCAATGAACCATCAAACCCCCAGTTGTCTTGGAAACCTGCCTGGGTCCCGGGATGTGTTCTCCACTGAGCAGCTAAAATGGCTTAAAGTCTTCCAGAATAACATGGTTTGACTATAGCTCACCCCTTGGGAGCCTTCATAAAAACAAGATGTCTATCTCCTGACCCCGGAGCTATAAGTGGCATGGCAAAAAAAGAAAAAAGAAAGAAAAGAAAAAAGACAATATAGAGGTTAATGCTCATTTGGCAGAGGGTCGGGGGACTGTTCTAAAGCAGAGCACAGAAATTCAGAGATGAGACACGTAACTGCTAAATGATTCCCATTTTATTATTCTACCCAAACCCCAAAATATTAATGGCTAGCCCAGACAGCCATAAGGACTAAAACAGGGAAGGATACAGCAAGGAATTTGAGGGTTGGCTTGTTGGTTGGAGTACTGTTTGACTAGGATCTACAGAATTTAGATCTTGGACTGAGTTCCATACTAGTTGTGATAATGAGGGTGCTGTAGTTTTCGTTATAGCAGCTCGTACCCATTGAGCAACCAGTGGTGGAAATTTTTACTTAAGTGGATCATCTTATTTATCTTGTGTTTCTTTTTCTTCTCCTCATGTGTACACATGTGTAGTCAGAATATGAGGGTCTGCATGTTTGCCTGTGTATGGGCGCATATGTGCGTGTGAATGAATGCGCAAGTGTGTACACTTGTGTGGAGAGCCTAGGTTGATGTTGGAAATCTCCCTCCATGGGCATTTTATTTTATTCTTGGAGGCAGGGCTTCTCAATCTAGCTTTGGCTAATCTCACTAGGCAGTTTGCTGCAGGGATATTGTTTCTGCCTTCTGAATCTGGAATTACAGGTGAGGCATCATACTGACCCAGCAATTATGTGGGTTCTGGAGATCTGAACTTCCCTCTCACGTTAAACATTTTGACGCTGAGCTATCTTTCCAGTCTCAGGGTCTTTTAACAACTGTAGCAGACACTATTTGTGTCTAACCTTCTCTCTTGGCATAGCCCACAGTTTACCTGACAACCATCTCCATAGTTTCCGAGGCGAACTGTTTCTTGATCACAGGATTTTCTTCTGGCCAGAAGTGAATATTAGCCAGCGCTGCTGCAGGGCCAAAAAGCCCAAGGGATCAACACCACCAATACCAAGCTCTTAACAATTGGGGAGGGAAATTGACAAAAATATAAACCAACTTTTTGCCGCAAAGCAGGGCAGTTGTGGTGTACTCTGCATAAGGTCTTGGAATCTCTACTCTGGTTAAGGCCCATTTCCCCAAAGAGACAGCAACCATGTCTGATTTGTCATCATTCTTCTCAGTATCTCATTTCTCTATGCTCCTACTGTCTTTCCTGAACTAACATCCCTGATTAAAAAACTGTAGTAAAACACTAACTTCAGAGTTTGCTTTTGGGGCAACACTAAGCTAATGCAATCAGGTTACAGTAAAGTGAAACTAGAGGGGAATTAAACAGCATGAAGCAAACCATTAAGCCATCGATTGGAGGAAAAACAAAGACTACCCATGAGACTGCTTGTATTGTGAGAAGCCCAGCAGGGACAGAGTCAGACTGACCCAGGGACCACCACGCGGGACATTCAGAAGCAAAGGGCAATTACTGCTATGGCTTTGTGAGTTCTCCCTATAGGTCTATGGGCCATACAAACATTCTGGAGAAGAGCCCCAAGTCTTTGCAGGAGGCTCCTGTAAGGTTGGGATTTGACAAATGTCATACTCAAACAAAATGAAGAAAAAAATACTAATAATTTCATTGCCTTAAATGACATTTGTTTTTTGCTGAGGGAACCTGGAGGAGTTGGAGGAGGGGTGATGGGTAGATATGATTAGGGTACATTGAATAAACCTATAAAAATTTCAAAGAATAAATAAAGTAATTTAAAATGCCTACCTTGTGCCAAATCAAGTTTAATGATGATATCAAGTATACAGTCTCTCTATTGAAAGAAAGCACTATAAACTATTTTATATAGATTTTCTTATTTATAAATGGAGATCATGGAATAATAGTCTCAGATCAAATGTGGGGGTAAGAATCCTCTGATTCTTGAGGGACTAAGACAGGAGGCTATAAAGTTCGAGGCTAGCCTGGGCTACATAGAAAGAACAGTCACAAAAGAAATGTCTTCATTGGGTTGAGTCCCATAATGTGATGATTTAACTCTTATATTTGGCTTGAAACAATGCCTGACACAGAGTAAGTTGTTCAATAAAAGTTAGCCACTGTTGTGATTTGCCATGTATTACAGATATATGCTGCATAGTTTACATGGTATCTCATTTGTACCCATAAGAAATTAAACCACATAAAGCATTTATTAGTTTTTTTCCTCTTCCAAATGAGCCAAAAATGTTGCTTTCACTTTCACCAGAAAGGTATGGCAAAGCCTGAATTTTCATTCCTGTTTCTTTTTCTATCGCTTTTCCCTCCTTCGCCATCACTTTGCTCCAGTTAATAATTAGTAGTAAAATCACTAAAACAAAAAGAAGTGGTATTCTTCTGTTCCTTGACAGGAAAACACAGGAGAGCATGAGGTTCTGTTCTGGGTCACTTCCTTCGGCACTGCAGGGACTTGCTCTAACGATTATCTACTCTCTCATTTGCTCTTTCAATTTATCTTCCATGACACTATCCCCCCAGCTCCTAAATAAAAGCAAAGTCATCCCCATCCTGAGGAGAAAAATCTCCCCTTCCATTTTGCATCATATCCACTAGTTAGGTTAGACCACCTGATCCAACATTCCCATGGTTCTATACAGTAGCGCTTTCCTAGCTCCTACCTAGTACACAATGTCTGTGAAGTCCTTTGGGGATCCTGTATTCTTCTGCATTGGCTTTTACTCTGATATGAGACCTTATATTCCTCTACTTTTAGACATAAAGCTTTAGTAACATCATGGTCAATGCAGAAACCAGAATCCCTAGTCTTCTTGGAGGTTAACATACCCAAGAGACTGTCAAATGATGTAAATACATCCTTTCATCTTCTGCTTTCATCCTCAAATCAATGTCTTTACCTATGCATATATTTCTTTGAACCCAAACACCTGCTACAAGACACACACACACACACACACACACACACACACACACACACACACACAGTTTGTTTTTCTGCTCCAGACGTGCCAACTTTCCATTCTTCCTTGCTAGGGCCACCAGTACACATTTGCTACATATACTTCAATCATATTATTTCCTCATGCACAAGCTTCCAAGTTACCTTGATTTGTTCACACAGCAACCTTTACTGTTTATAGTGTGGCTATCATGGATCCCACAAAAGGGATCTTGTGTTGAAGGCTTGATTTTCCTGGCTGAGCTACTGAGAGTTGACTGTGTTATAGGGTCTTGGACCCATTCATTGGATCAATCCATCAATGCATCATAATTTTACGACATTATTTGGATGTTGAATTGTTCATGAGGTTTGAGAAATCAAATCACTGAGGACATGACTTTTCAGCCTGTCGTGTCTCTTTCTGCTTCTTGGAAGTCATCAGCAGAAACTCTCCCCCTCCACACTCATATGCTGTCATGACAGTCTGTCTCATCGTAAGCCAAAAGCATTGGAGCCTGACAACTGTGGACCAAAACTTCTGAAAATGGAAGCCAAAATAAATTTCCCCTTCTTTGAGCTATTTTTTTTTTCATAGGTACTTACTATAGTAATGAAAAACTGACTTACACAGCACTGGACGCTGGAAGCACGGTAGGAGCCTCTCCTGTGTCAGCATAGCAGTAACCTATAAAACATCACACAAGGACTACCATCAGGCCAGGAGGAGGTCCTAAGTTACAGCCTGTGAGCAATGCAGTAAACGGGGACCTATTTGTGTTCTCTGACACTTTTTCCACCCAGAGACTTAGTCAGCAGCTGGTTAGGTGTCCAATAAAAGTTTGATAGGTAAGTGAGAAGGAGAATGGAGTCAAGAACATTAAATACATGTAACTTCTCATCCTTACAACCAATACCCTCAGTCACAATGTTTTTACTTCCTTTTCTCCGCCTCATGTTTCTTGATACCGTGATTTAAAAGTTATCACCCAACAGGTGCAGTAGCTGGTACTCACAGGCATATCCTAAAATCTCAGTCCAGGAATTGATGTTGTGTCCCTTCAAAGCCATCACTGTATAATTCTGTGGGTCAAACTTCCATCCACCCCATTCTGCCATGTAGCTTCTATCTTTTTCAGATTCATTACTAGATGTTAATTGTCTGGAGTTGAAACTTTTGTAGCACATAAAGGTGTGTCCTTACCACACCCTTTCTTTAAAATGGTTGTCTCCACACAGGCCCCTCCCGACAGGACTCACCATGGGAATTGTAGTGGAAAATCTCTACCGACTTTGTCGGAGATTGAGTTTAATCAGAAACCCCATGAATGTTATGGAAAGAATGATGATGAAGGGGAAGATAGATAGAGACTACTTTCTGGTATTTATTTTTACTTTCTATTACTTCAAAAGATTTATTTTTATTGTTTTAAATTACGGGTATACATGTGTGTCTGTGTGGGGATCCTAAGTGCACAGTTGTGCCTGTGGAAGCCAGTGCTGCCAACTCTCCATGAAGCTAACTGTAGAAGGCTGTGAGCTACCTGGCATAGATGCTAGAACCAAATTCAAGTTTTTCGGAAGGACACAAAGCACTCTTAACTACTTTGCAATCTCTTCTGCCCAGTCTCCTGTTTTAAATTATTCTTATAGCCACTCATAGCTATGCTTTCACTACTATTTTGATACATTTCATATTTCTAAATACCACTTTTTACCTGTACTGGAACTTGGGTTTCTGCCATGTAAACAGCAGCAACAACAAAACTTTCCAGTTAATATACAAAGAAGGTCAGTGTGGTACATGACCATTCTCACTGGCTTCTGATCCATCCTTGACGTTCACCTACCAACTCATTTCCTCTTTGCCTCCTCCTCTTCTTCAAGGTTCTTCTTCATGTCTAGGATTCCAAGAAGTGGATGGTCCTAGGAAGTATTTTCTGACTGAGTTTGTAAGTTGGAAGAAACTGAAGAACATATAACTTCATATGTATAATAAAAACAGGCTTGGCTTAGAATTCATTCTGCCCCTTGTTCTCTTTAGTCCCTAGAAACTTGACAAACATGTTGAGAGTTCTAATTTGCTTTTTGTAGAATAATCAGGTGACCATGAATAATATATCCCCATACCCTAAGTCAAGGCTGGGACTAGGCTGAAGCACGTGGAATATATGGTGTCAAATTTAATGAGTTGTTCACTCTTCATGATCCTGAAATTGAGTTTTGTGTTATAATCCAAAGATACTCATACACCTCACCTGAGTCCTGGCCTTAATAATTCTGATGAGGAATTGATGATGTGTGACATATCACAAGCTCATAATTGAAAATTGTACACAGTAAGTATTGAATAAATACTGGCCACTGTTCATAACAAGGCTGGCCTTTTTATTACTATCTACTGCCACCACTGTGAATCTCTGTAATATATGGATCCTCGCTTATGATTACACAAGACGATTGTGACTTTTATGCAGGGATAATTTTCCCATACCTTACATAGTATTTTAGCAAAAATGGAATGTGGACACAAAACCTGTGATATCAAAGTTCTCAAAAGTGAAACACAGCCACAGGAAAACTGATATAAATTTGACTGGTACCACAGAAGTATCCAAAAATGTGAGCTGGGTTTTAAAACTCACATTCTTCAGTCAAAGAAGAGCAGGGCATATTAGCCCTGATATTTTCCAAGAAAAGCTGATCAAGAACATGAACTCTTGTTTAGTTTCTTTTCTTTTTCTTTTTTTTCTTTTTGGTGGGGGGTGGTGCTCAGTTGGTGCTGACCCTAATGGTAGATATAGCTGCCCCTCCCCATCTCCAGTTCCTGATTTTTGAATGACAGTGCCTCCTGTGAAAACCTTTTGTCTCCACTGAACTTTTAGAGGCACTGCTTTGGACTTTGAGTTATAACAAAGATGCCTTTAGATTTAAGCAAGGTAGAAGGGGAGAATGCTCATTGGCCACTGGGTGTTGTTGAATGGAATGCTGGAAGAACAGACTTAACAAATAGAGTACATGATATCCTAGCCATTGCTCATTACTCCTTCCATAGTCACTTGGCAGAGTAGCTATTACAGCATTTAGTAATAGCCTATAATTGGGCTCCTTTCTTGAAAGATGTCTTTGGCAGGAAGCCTGTGTTATCTATGGGAATAATCTTCTGAGCATGCCTAATAAAAAGAAGAAATATCTAAAGTGGCATGTAGACCACTGTCTCTAAGCTTTCGGTCTGGAATTCAGTCTTGATCCCGAACAACAGTGACAGTGACGGAGGTTGCTGTAGACCAGGGCGGTGTAACACCAGTACTCTTGGCTGAAAACCCATGTTCTCCAGGGTGTTCCTTCCCTCCCACATTGCTTTAAGGAGCCCACACAGAGGAACATCTGGCCAGATGCAATCTACAAAATTCACTGTGAAACATACTAGTTCCCTCAGGCCAATGGGAGCCCACCTAGTAAATGAGAAAGAAGGGGCCTTATGGTAAATTCTGGAAGCTGGGAGCTGTCTCACATGGGACTCATCTTCCTATGAAGAGTGAGTTCCAAGTCAATAATTCACATCGAAGCCTGGCAGCATCTGGAAATCTGCACTAGTAGACAGAGGCATTAACATAAGGGAGCAGTCAGGACCCATTGCCATTGTCTGCCTTTGTCTCAACAGGGGGCAAGGAGAAGAACATAACAGCCTTGGGTTGTCAATAGACTACCATACACAACAGTCTAACCTTTCTTCCAGAATGACTATGCCCCTGAATATTGTGGTAGGTGCTTTGGAGGCAGAGCTTCATTTAATTTGTACAATAGCCATAAGCCTATCTGTGTTTCCCGCCTTTGTCGCTTTGTGTGTGAGTCAAAGGAAGACTTAAAACTTTCTCAAAGTCACATTGAGACCCAGGAGGGAATCTCATCAGCCAGCCCAGCAACCCTCTCCTCATACATACATTGGAAATGCAATGTCCATCTCTGCCTCCAAATACCTCTCTGATAATTCCACAGCAGCACACAGAGGGGCTCTGAGCTTGTGTCACAGGCCCTCTTCTCACAGCAACAAGCTCCTGGATCCCTGACAATGTGAATTTGTGTCTCTTGGATGACCACAGTGCCAGACACACACTGCTGATTTTTTTCCCCCTTTGGTGGGAGGCAGTGTTTAAGGGCAAACATCTGTGTAAAGAAACTGTTTTCTCCCAGCCATTGCTCAGGTGTGAAGATAAAAAGGGGAGGATGAGGGAGGAGTGCAACATAATTAAATGAACAATTAAAAATTTTCTAAACTCCTGACTTCAATTAACCTCTGAGCTCAGGACTGCCTCAATCTTCTGGCTTATAATATGATGGACCCTGGCTGCAAAACTGGTTTGGGGTGTTTCCCAGTAGTTTGCCTGGGTTTCCTGATGGAGAAAGGACGTACTGAGTTTATGGCTAAGATGGCTCGCAAAAAAAAAAAAAAAAAAATAGGCCAGTGATGACAGAGAAACAGTCTGGACTCAGGGGGCACTGAGATGGAACATTGGAGGACCAGCAGATGACTCAGCCCCAGGGACCTTTCTCTCCCCCACTTAACCCCTGCACTGTCAACATCACACTTTTCAAATCTCTCACCACTTCTCATTTCCAGAGACTAATGGAAAGAGACTGATCCTTGGAGTGACGCCCATGAACTTTCTCTGCCAGAGGACCTCCACAGTCACAGTGCCTCTGGAATTAAGGTGGCTGGGTCCCGAACTTTGCTGAACCTCTTCCCACATGGGAGACACTGAAAGTGGTCTTTAAATTCTCTAAGGCTTTAAGCCTCAGTTTTTCTACCTATGAAGTGGGAATAGGAATTCCCACTAGCCCACAGGAGACTCAGGGGCACAAAACAAAACAACAACAAAAAATAATGCACAGAGAAAGGCCTAACACGGTTGCTACCGTTAGGGTTCAGTCTAGAGTGCTGGCTGTAATTGTTAATACTGCTGTAATTGAGAGGATAATTGCAACTCTTTCTTCACGAGAATTCTCATAACAAGGTGGCACAAATTTGGTGGTTTAGAAAACAAACAGGAGTACCCAAGGTGGAAGGCCAGGCTAAGGTTTCAGCAGAATTAGATCATTTTGTAAACTACAAAGAAGAACCTGGCTTGTGCCTTTCTGCTAATTGATATTTGCTGGCGATACTTGGTGTTTGCAGCTTGTAGACTCCTGCCTTCCTTTCTATGTGCATGTTCCCGACTTGCTCCTTTCCAAAATTAACACTGGGCGTTACTAGCTTAGGAGACTGTCCTACTCACGCACGGTGTGTGGTATTTTAGTGTCTGGTTGATCTCAGAATTATGATTCCTTGCATTTGTTCCTTCATCTTGAGATTTCACATGTGTGCATACATACACATGTGCATACCTAACTAGTCATTTACTAGAAGGTTTTTTTTTTTTTAAAGCCAAGGCTGTTTAGTAAACTAATGTCACTACAGTTTTTAACAATCAAAACAATAAAGATTTAAATTGACCATTTACTACTTCCAACCTTGAAACAGGCATCCAGTTACAGCCAGGCAGGAATATTCCCAACCTCATGGTCAGACATGCTTTTAAGTAATAGGAAATAGTCCTCTACCGACTTCATGCTGTGAACTTTCCACAGCATACTTTCAACTCTATACAGGCACTAGGAATGCTGTGAAAATCAGGAGGCCTTTAAAACATGGCACCATGAGCTCTAACAGGTATACTAAGAGCTACAAAAGACAAGCTGAGCACTACAAATGAGACTCAATGTGGGGGGAGAAGAACATAAGTTGAGTGGGTAGAAATGGACTATAGAAGGTGGTTATGGGAGGAATTCGAGGAGGAAGGGTGAATGTTCAATTTACATTGCATCAAATTCTCAATAATTAACAAAAATATTGTTTGAAAACTTTAATAATTTTAAAAGATTTTTACAAAGTCTGTACTTGACATTACAACCTCTATAAGGCACCATGAACTTCTATATGGCATTATCAGTTCTGCACAGGTGTACCATGGGCTACATATCAATGCAATATGAGTTATTTTAATGGCACAACGACCCTCTTATATACTGAACAGTTTCATTAACTTGATACAAGCAAAAGTCATCGTGAAAAGAGGGAACCCCAATGAAGAAAATGCCTCCATAAGATCAGGCTGTAGATAGGCCTGTGGGGAATTTTCTTAATCAGTGACTGGGGAGGGAGGGGGAGACTCAGCCCATTGTGGGTGTTGGCATTCCTGATCTGGTGGTCTTTGGTTCTAAAAGTAAGTAGCTGAGAAAGTCATGGGAGCAAGCCAGTCATCAGCGCCCCTCCAGGGTTCTGCAACAGCTGCTGCTCCAAGTCCCTGCCCTGTCTGTGTGCCTCTCCTGACTTCCTACAATGACGAACAGTAATGTGGAAGTGTAAGCCAAATAAAGCCTTTCTCCTCCAAGGTGCTTTGATCATGGTGTTTCATTACAACAATGAAAACCCTAATGAAGCAAGAATTCTGAGGTTTATACATGGCTGCACAAAACCTATACAGGCCATCATGACCTTTGTAGCTATATATGATGACCTCTATACAGATGAGCGAGGAACTCAATAAACAGCAAAGTGACTTCAGCAGAGGTAGAGTATGCCCTGTATCCTGTACAGTTCAGGACGAGCTCTATCCAAGATAGTATAGCTCTCTTCACAAGCTTATGAGATCAGTATAGATTCACTGTGACATCTACACAGGCTGCTTGAATTCTGTGGAGTTCTACACTGGGTACTATAGCTTCTAGAAATTCCACCATGAGTCTAAACCATTGAACACGACCTCAATAAAGGGACAGTAAGGATTCTTATGTTACATCGTGAGGACGATAGTAGGTACTACAGGACCAATACGGGTTCTCTATGAGCTTTAATGAATGACACTATGGGCTCTGAAAAGGCAAAATGAGCTGAGTGTGGGCATGGCTGAACTTGTCTAGCTCGCCATCACCCATCTGCCTAAAGACATTACGAAGCCATACAAAACTACACTAAGATCTATATAGCAGGCTTTACACAGTCTCTGCTGTGCACTGAGATAGCTATCAGGGCTTCCTGGGGAATATGAGCTGAGTACAGGGTACTACGAGTGTTGGAAAGGTGCACTAGGCTCACGGGCAGGCGTATTGTGAGCTCAGTGCCAGTATATTAGGAGTTACAGACAGGGCACTGTGGCTTCTCAGCTCTGCGTGAGAAGGTCTACAGAAGATATTATTAGCTCTACAATGGTAAATTATGAGATCTGTATTAGGGGCTATGACTTCCGTATAGTTCTATATCACACATAAGGAGCTCTGCAGTGGGCTATGTGAGTTCAGTGAGTTGCACGCACAGCATTATTACAGGCATCCCCAGCGAAGGGCCATTAGGACTCACAGTCTGGGGCAGCTTCCGCTGACCTGACTACGGAAGTAGTTGGCCAAGAGTACATGACCTGACATTGAAGAGTCTGCCTGGAAATGAACAACCAATGACAGGCTCAGAGATAGTGTGGAGGACCCTGATCGGTCGCCCAAAGCTATATAACGCACTTTCTCTTCCGGAATAACCTAGTCTGCAGCCGCTTGCCCCTGGTTTGCAATCACCCGACTCCAGGCATCTGTCTGTGTGATGACTCTGCACCTCTCACCCTCCCAGGCTGAACCCCCTGTCCTCACCCACTGGCTGGACCCTTGAGAGGAGGACCAATACATTATTATCTCAATACAGGATTCTGTGCTTTCTAATGAAAATTCTATGGCCTCTAAAACTATACTACGGGCTCTCTCAGGGCAATATGAGCTTAATAGAGCAGAATATGAGATTAATACTGGCCAATATTTGAAAAGCACAGTTAGGTCTATCTAAGGTAGCATGGCCTCTACAGCATGCACTGTGTTCTTATGCATGGACTGTATCCCAGGGCAACACAGATTTACACATGGCAGTATTTAATGAATGCTGCACATTGTATCCTCTATTCAAAATAATGTGTCATATATGGGATACTTAGCTCGATCAAGTGTACTAGTGTGTGCATAAAAATGAAGAATGAACTCTGTGAGGTCCTTAAGTTGTCTGAAAATGCCCTGTGAGCTGTATGTTCATCAGTTACCATGAAGCATATAAGCACTCTTATGAGTACTACATCGGTCCCTATGATCTCTGTACTGGGCACTATGGGCTCTGTACTGGTACTATATATCTCCAGAAGACCTCACGTGATCTGTACATGTCCTTTCAGGGTGTTCACAGGGAATTCTGGGTTCTATATAGAGCACTGAAAAATCTACCCAAGTTATCATAAAGCAGTATGTTTTGTAGGCAGATGAATTGCAAGCTGTATACCTGAGTAAAGGGTACAGTTGGCAGGGAAGAGATGTTCCAGCCAGCCTCTTACCCAATGCACATTTTAATACAGAAGGATAAAAATCCAAAGAGATTTAATTCTAGGGAAAGAAAGAATTTTAATTTTAAAGGTTTTCTTTTATTGCTCTCTCTGTCTCTCTGTTGGCGTGTGTGCTCATGCGTGTGTAACATGGCGCCCATGTGGATGTGAGAGGACAATCTAGAGGAATTGGTTTCACTATGTATGTTCAGGGATCAAACTCAGCTCACTCACTGAGCCATCTCACTAGCCCTAAAGTTCTTTACAATTCATTCACTTCAACTTTTAAAGAATACTTTATTTAAGATATATATATATATTAAGATATATATATTAAGATATATATATATTGGCAAAACATTTCATAGATCACTATTGTCAGTCTTTGTTACATTTTTAATTTATTTTTATATTTTATTCACTTTATATCCTTACTGTAGCCCTCTCCAGCATCTCCCCCCAGTCCCACCATCCCTCTGCTTTCTTCCTATCCCCCTCACCTAGACCACAGAACAGGGGAACCCTACTCCCCTACCATCTGATCTTAGCCTATCAAGTCTCATCAGGACTATCTGGATCCTCTTTCTCTGTGGCCTGGCTAGGCTGCCATGCCAGGAAGAAATGAGCAAAGAGCAGGCAACCAAGTCCATGTAGGGATAACCTGTGCTCCCCTTACTAGGAAACCCACATGAAGACTGAGCTGTCTATCAGCTATATCTGAGCATTGGTTCTAGATCCTCACCATGCATGGCCCCTGGTTGATGCATCAGTCTCTGCAGGCCCCCTCTGGGTCCAGATTTGTTGGCTTTGTTGAGCTCCTTGTGGAGTTTCTGTCCCCTCTTGGTCCTTCTATTCCTCAACTCTTCCATAAGACTCCCTGAACTCTGCCCAAAGTTTGGCTGTTGGTCTCAGCATCTGCTTCAATCCCTTGGTAGGTGGAGTCTCTCAGAGGACATCTGTGGTAGGCTGTCATCTATTCCTCGAAGATTCATATGTTGGAATCTTGGTCCTCAGTACAGTGAAAGGTGGTAGAACCTTTCATACTTCATACTTCATAGGAGGGAATCAGGTCACTGGGAAATGGGGAAATGCTGCCCTTGGAAGAGATTAAAGCTGACCTCATGGAGCACATTAACTCTCCTGAGACACATAAAAACATGTGTCATTATGCTTATTAACTTAATCTTCACAGTAGCTCTTGGATATTGTTCTATCCTGTCACCATAGGCTTAAGTAGGAGACAGACATGGAAGAGTGCAGGTATTGTCTTCCTCTTACCCACATATGAGGAAGAAAAAGAGAGGCATAAGAAGAAGCAAAAACGAAATTCCACAAGAGGCAGTTTCTCCTCTTGCTCTGGCTCTCACCCTCACTGTGTCAACTCTCCTGTGTGCACTCTGGCCTCTGTGGTCCCATCCTCCCTCAGAACTCACCAGAGCAGAGCAGAGGCCAACCACTGTATTTAGAGTTCAAGAATCAGAAGCTAAATAAACATCTTTGTCTTACAAATGATCTAGTCTTGTGTGTTTTGCTACGACAATGGAAAGGTGGTCAATAGATTTACCTTTTATAGTAAAATAAGCAATAATAAAGTACATATTGTAAAAGCTTTAGCACTCAAATACACTTACGATAATTGTTGGAGTATAAAAAGGATCAACCAACAAACCTGGTCAGTGCATAAGTGAAAAGGTAAAATACATAAATTTATATCACTATGATTGGGGAATGTACAAACCTCACTTTATAATTGCAATCATCTGAATGAGGAGAACAGAGAGCCTAAATCTTTGGATGAAATCAGTCAAAAACTGTGATGGTTTACCACTACATCTGTAAGCATCCAAAGAGCTGAGATAGCAAATCCTGTTATCTGCCATGATGCAAATATGCCAGGAGACACCTCTTTATTGATTAGGGAAGGTTTCCACAATGTTACACATAAGCATAATGTTTACACATACTTACCTATGTGATAATGTACATCCATCAAATCAGCTTTGATAAAAAGAATGCCCAAAATGAGTTAGAACTCCCTGAAAGTCTTTTCACAACGTTTACCTCTTTGGAAATTTATGAAAGATGCAATATGTGGCATAATGAATAGCCAAGAAGGACTCATTGGTTTACAATAATAGAGGCTAAAACTAATACAGAAAAACAAATAGAAACAACTGAAAGAACATTGGTATAGAAAAATTATGTTACAGGGAAAAATGATGGAAAAACACAGAGGCAGTCCAGAGGAGCTGGCGAACTCTCACACAGACATGAGCTATATTTGAAGGTTTTTATTTTAATGGAGAGTTGCGTTTCTACTTTATTTTATTTTTACCCTCTTTCGGAGCATTGGCTCTCCTAGGGGGATACACTCATATATTTCCTATGTGACATTGTTCTCTTTGAAATGCTGCTATGATTTGATATACACAGAATGATCGTTCCCTGTGAACTTTTCCTGACACATGTGTCATGTTCCTGTGTTGTTTTGGATGTGCAGAGATGCATTCCATATGCATTCATGAACAGAGCACAGACTTGTTAGAAACCTCGCTAGTGATTCCAAAGCAACAGTGCTACAGAGCATCCTCTCCCCCTGCCATGGACATAAATATTCTCAAACTAGTTATCTTTTGTGGCTTCTTCTGGCAAATACATCTTTCCTTCATTTAAAGTTCTGGGGATTTTGTCATCTGGAAAGAATGCCAATGCAGTCACATGGCAAGTTTTTAATGGAGCTTTTTTGTTACTCTCACATCACATGCCCGATCTGCTCCTCAGAATTTAGCTTCCACCCAACTGCTATACAGCCTTTGTAAAATGAGGACTGACTGCCATTTGGGTCATTTGGGGTTCTTAAAATTTCTTTCTTTTTTTTTTTTTCAGATGTCATTCCTACTTTACTTTCTCTGGCTTTTAGTTATTTTTTAAATTTTATTTTATTAATTACACTTTATTCACTTTGTATCCCCCATAAGCCTCTCCCTCCTCCCCTCCCAGTCCCTTCTTCTCTTTTCCCTTCTCCCTTCTTCACGCATGACCCTCCCAAGTCCACTGATAAGGGAGGTCCTCCTCTCCTTCCTTCTGATCTTAGTCTATCAGATCACATCAGGAATGGCTGCATTGTCATCTTCTGTGACCTGGTAAGATCTTGAGAGGACAGGAACCCCACAAGGAGAGCAACAGAACCAGAAAATTTGAACACCAGGGTCTTCCCAGAGACTCATACTCCAACCAAGTACCAGGCATGGAGATAACCTAGAACCCCTGTACAGACGTAGCCCATGGCAGTTTAGTGTCCAAGTGGGTTACATAGTAATGGGAAGAAAGCCTGCCTCTTACATAATCTGATTGGCCTGCTCTTTGTTCTTAAAATTTCAATGTTTGGAGTTTTAATCTATAAAGATTGTGATTTTTATAGAATTTTAGGCAAGGAATTTTTAATCTTTGAGGGAGGATTTAAAAATCTGAAGTTGTGTGTATCACACTTTTAGAGATTATGATGCAAAATACAAGAGCTCTGATCTTAAACACCCCATCGAGGCCCAATATAGAAACTAAGAGAACACAGACAAGAACACATGACACTTCACTGGCACTGCTGACACATGGTGGCTTTGATGGCCTAGCTCACTGTTCACTCATTTGTAGAGACTTTGGTATAAATAAACCCGCTGTGTCCCCATCAGAACAACACAAGCAACTAGCATAGTGCTTGGCACTGTGGTGTTCTTGCAAGGAAAGCATCAGTTTAGCATGCATTTCTTAGTGAGGACACACAAGCCTTCACACCTTGGGATTTGGCCCAACATTTTCAAAAGTGAAACCCTGCACTGTGAGACATCAGAACATTATACTTTGAGGATGCTACGCGAAGTGGAATAAGCCAGAACAGAACAGAACAACAGATATCTCACGCTTCTACTGAGTGTGAGATATCTAAAATAACTGTACTCCAGGAAGCAGAGCATAGAATAGCCATCAGCAAAGGCCTGAGAAAGTGGACAGTATGGAGTTTCAATTGTGGCAGGGAAATAAGTTCTAGGCATTGCTACACATTATCTATAGATAACAGTATTGTATGACACACTTACAATAAGTTTCAGGGTAGACTGCATGTTAAAAGTTACCAGAATAAAAGGAATAAAAAATGAATAATAGTCATAACTATGTCCTGAGCACTCTCCATGCTACGATACTGTGGTGTCTGCAGTGACTCTGTAAGTACTCCCTTATATCTTATTCTGCAAATAAGATGTGCACTGACTATACCAGCATTTTGCATAGTGAAGAAACTGAAGTGTTGGGTCATTTATAGCACCGTATACTCATGAACAAACACTAGAGCCAAGATACTATTTTATGTCTTTAAATCCAGAATCTCTCTCTTAACCACTATGTTATATGAATGCATACTTTCATTTTAATTGTAATATAGATGCCTTTGAAGACAAAAAGGGGGGTAGGCAATGGAGATGGGGTACACTTTTGTGAAAGCAAATAATCTCAAACTTTATTTGCATGTCCAATAAGACATCAAAGAGCCATATATTTTTAAAATGGGAAAAGATGATACCATTCAGTGGTGACACATTCTGTATGGCCTACTTGTAGAGTTGTTTCAAACCCACTCCAAACAGTGAAGGCATGTTTTCTCTGAGCCATTAACCTTCCCTGGATGGGTTGCCCTGGTGACCAATGGCATCTGTAGGGCAGCTAGGTAAGGTCACTGTTTGGGCCCTAACTATAGAAAATACACCCTGGGGCTCTCCCTTCCTCAATACCAAGCTGGTTTTACCAGCTGAGAGGGCTAATTGCCTAGTCCTTTTGAAATGAGGACCTAGCACTTCAGGAAGTTAATAAAACAACTGTAGGAGGACACGGGACAGTGATTATCAGACCTGGCTCACATCAAAAATCACAAGAACAACAAACAAGCCAGGACACACATATTCTTGTGTCCCAATCTTGCGCTTTTAAATCAGGATCCAGTTTAGACTGCAGGATGCTATCTTTTATTCCAAGCTTTATGGAGAGTGAGGGTTAGGAAGGACTAAAGAGCCTTCTTCTGTCTGTGTGTCAACCAGGTGAGACTGCAGATTCGCTGGGTGGGGAAGACATTGAACGAGACTCAGTGCACATCAGATACAGAATCTGAAAGAGGCTGGCAGCTTCTGCTCCCTGTTTCTAGAAACATCCCTGGGAACCTAACAGTCGTACAAAAAGCCCAGCCCTGCTGGAGACTCTGAAAGAGCCCTTGGGAACACACTGAGAGGTAAATAAACCTATGCAAGGAGAACTATCCAAGAGAGATCTCATTCTCTCCAAAGCATCAGGCATGTGAGCAAAGCCATTCAGGACATGCAGATCAAGCTCCTCACCAGGTAAATACCCTTCCCTGAGATGCCAGCTTGCCAGCTGTGTCATATGGGGCAGAAGAATGAGACAAAGGAATCCTGCTTGATTTCCCAGTTCTAACAATCCGAAAGCTAATATATATATAAGATATAGTATATGTGTTAGCTTATATATAATAACACACACACATGCCACACACGCGCACACACACACACACACACACACACACACACAGGGCCACCGTGCTTTGGGAGATCTTTGCTATACAGCATTATAATAATTATAATACGTAGCTGGAAGTGTTCTGAATGAAGAACCTCTGAAGTGGATGATTATTTTCCAACGAAAATCTTCCTGAAGCTGACAAAGGCAGTCATACTTCACAGATGCAGACTTCTCTGACTGCAGCAGCCGTTCAGTGTGAAAATAAGAACCTACACACTCAGGATGTCCGACACGCCAACCTATGCCCTTGTGTTGCCATCCTCGGCACACACTTACAGCTTTTTCTTTGTCTCCCAGAGCAGGGAGCATGGGTGAGCCCTTCAGAGAAAGCTGTCAAACACCCTACTTGAAAAGAGTTATTCCTATTTCAAAGGTTATTATTGAAATAAAATCAAAATAAGGGAAAGTCCCTAAAAGGCCAAAAAGAGTAAATTCACGACTCAGCCCAGGTAGAGAGGACACCCATCGAAGCCATTGCTAAACAGTTTCCAGGATCATTGGGTCCTGTGAAAAAACTGATGGTGAATTAATGACTTATCAGAAAATACATGGTAAAACATGCCTGTTGCCCCACACTGTTCCCTAATCAGGGTCAACCTGATGTCCTAACTATAGATCCAGAAATTAAAACCCCAAGTAGTTATGTTCAGCAAAAGCCAGATCTGCACATGTAAAGAGGAAGTGCCAAGGCAAGGGCCTTGCTAAGATTACGGGCTGTTAATAAGAAAAGACAGAAGCCAGAGTTTTGATGTACAGCTCGACAAGCAGAGGTTAAGGGGAGAGGCAGGGCAGGCTCATTTGCAAACTTGGTCCGGTTTCATTAAGTGTGAGCAGAGACAGCCTGTCTCAGTCCAGCAGAGAAGGAACTCATTATCCACGTAGGGAGCAAGAGATAAGAATCTTTTAATAATTGCTGGGAATTTTTTTATTACTATGTGGAATGCCAATTTAGGTCTCTCCTCATGGACTGGATACAAACAGCCTCCTTGGGAGTAAAAGCTGCTCCCCCATGGCTGTGGTCATTAAGGACAAAGAGCAGAGAGACTGATGTTCGCTCTGAGAATGTAGGGGCTCAGGGGCTGGCTGCAGGAGCCAAGTCTCTGCAAGGCTACCTCAGGACTGGCCTCTAGAACTTTCCAGAATTTCCTTGAGGTCCTCAGAGCAAGACTCTTATTTTTCAAGGCTCTTGTTCCTTGCTTACAGAACTCTGTCTCCCCTGCAGGTTTTTTGGGGTGTCTGCAAGAGAATATCTCGTGTTTTCTTTAGTGTTTATAGAAACTCTGTGAATCAGATTTAAATAAAAACTGTCCACCAATCCTTGAAAGATACAAGGACACTTCCCACTGGAAACATAACATAAAAAGGAGAAGCACAGTAGAACCTGGCCATCTTTAATGGGCTTGACCTGGGCACCCTGGCCTGTCAGACTTAGCTCTTGCTTGGGAATATAGCAACATCATCTGTGTTAGATATGCTAGCACACTGAAGTAACTGAAACTACTTAACTTGATGTAATATGAAGGGTTGAAACAATTAAAAGCAGGAGGAGAATTTCTTTTTGATGTGATAGTATCTTGTGACTTGGGCAAGAATTGGCAAGAGTGACATTTCCATTTAGGGTTCTCTTATAGCAAAGGTGCTCCGGTTCCCATATTGAACATCTTTATCGTAAGGCAGCTTTTTCAGTAACCTCTCTCCCAGCCTCCCATGCTGACTCTGAGGTCTCCTCCCTTTTCTCTTCTCTGTCCCTGCATCATTCCACCTAGTGGGGAGCTGTCTAGTGACAGTAATGGTGTGTTTTATGTCCAAGGTGTCAGGAATAATGAGGTATCTTCCAGTTAGACAGTCCTCATGTTTCTATTTCCACAAGCAATGGCACCATGCCCAGGGACAGAGGCTCCAGGAGTTGTCTGAGGGTTGCTCCGTGCCTTCTCCTTGGCTGGGTTTCAGAGAGGCCCAAAGAAGCCTGAGATGTTGCTCATTCCCTTGTGCAATCTGTGCTGACAGCTCGAAGGCTTCAGAGGGTTTGTGGTGCACAGCTCACAGGCGAGCAAGGTACCCATGGCTGAGTGTGCAGTTCAGGGGTTTTGCCGTATCTATTTATTTCTGTGCTTCTGGGCTCCCCCAAAGCAACAAGCAGATATACTGGACTTTGGAACCCACAGAGTGCTGCTGCTGTGGTGCCCTAGGTTTGACTGATGCATTGACTACTCTAGCCATGTAAGGATAGAGGAGTGTCAGTTTGTTCACCTGTAACACTGGATGAGTCTGATACCTACCTGTGTTTGGAGTCCGAGAGACAGAAGCAAAGATGACTGTAGGCCTAGGCAGGTTCCAGTGAGGAGAATATGGGAAGGATGGAGCTGGGTGAGAAGAGTGGAGACATATGACAGGAGGGCAAATTCTGCTTCCATGGTTTCTGAGTCTTCACCACTGAGTCTTGGTCGTCTCCTCGGGTAGTAAATGTGGATAATTATATCTACCTCCCTAACCTGCTTAGAGAGAAAAGCCACAGGGAGAGTGGGGAAAACAGTTTCAATCAACCCCCAAAGAAGGGAGGAGATGGAATAAAAGTGACTAAGGGAAGAGCTCAAACACCCATTTTGTTGACTTCTAAAACATGGCTTCTCTCTAAGGCAGGCCTACCTCCAGTCTGGCAAATCTCCACGTGTGCAGACACTAATTCAAATGTCCTTGCAAGATCACCTGTAGGTTTCCCCTGTTCACCCTGCCTCACCTGGCCTCACTTGTTACCAGGGTGGTGTTCAACAATTGTTTTCTTGCTGGTGGGGATTTTCAGGAGGGTATGTGAAGCCTGGAAGGAGGGGCCAGAATTGCACAATTTAGGGCCAAGGGAAGAGGCCTTGAAGGTTATGCACAGCTTCTCACTCCTGAAGCAGCCAGCTGCATCCTTAGACTCCTGCGCTAGGTATGCTCTCTCCTACCACGGTTATGCTGGCTTCTCTCTTTTAGGAGGCAGGTCCAGTTAGAGGAAGAGTATCACTAAGTATCTGACTTTAAATTATATACTTTGTCCCCAGCTCCTTTCTTCCAAGCTGGTTCTCAGCTGCTTTGAGGTAGACAGCCTCACCAAGCATGCACCCTACTGCGATGTTTACCCTCACCCCAGGCCCATTGGAGGCAGCAAGCTGTGAGCTGAAACCTCTGGAACTGTCAACCAAATAAACTACCTCCCCCTTATGTTCTCTGGTATTTTGTCACAGTGGCAGCAAGCTGCCTGGCACATGGATGAGGAAGAAAACTGTCTTAGGTAGTGAGGTTGAGAAGAAGGATTTAGAATTACAATCAAAGGGCTCTGTGAGTGACAGAAGCCCTCCTCATTCCATGCTTCAGTCTGTGAATGAAAAAAGTCCATTGCAGGTTCTGTTACAATCACTTCTTCACAAGTCCTCAGCCTCAGACCTGATCATTTATAAGCTCAGCAGGGTAACAGCTCACACTGTGACATGCACAGCACATTTCTGTGATGGCTGTTTGTGCATCTGTGGAAGCTGGATGGAGTAGCCTTTCAATTCCTGTTCACAACTCATAAATAATTTTCAAGACATTCAACAATTTGCTTAACCATTTTATGAAAGTCTCATTTTTTTGCTTCTTCAAAACAGGAATAAAATCTTTCCATTGTGGGATTTGTATAAGGGAATTAATGTCTGTTACACACTTTGTTCACAGGAAAGATTAAGAATGAATTTGTTTATGTGTTTGAGAATTTGGGACTGCAGGAATAACTCACTGTGTTTTGATTCATGCTCACTTGCCTGAACCTATTCAGAACACACAACCATTAACAGTACCAAATGTCCTGTGCCTTCCATAATATAGTCAATGTCCTAAAACTAGATACAGTTGCATGAAAAGTGCTATATACACAGATCACTGGGGGACAGTTTGAAAAATCTGAGGGAGAACCAAGGAACTATCTGAGGTACTCAGAAGGGCAAATGCTCTTCCTTTCTGGCTAATCACACAAAAAGCTTTAGAGCAATGGTGTCCTTTAAGCTGAAAGCTGGTTCTGGAAAATGACAGAGAATGGACACATTCAAAGATCTAGGCATGTGCTTGGGACAACGTCCATGGTACAGAGGAGTCAGCTGGACTAGGGATGGAATGATGACATTAAAGACAAGTCACGTAGGCTTGGTTGTACTTACTTTCTTTTGAGGCCCCCAGAACATCAAAGAAGTCAGAGCAGAGGAAGTGGGGGGAGGGGCACTTTCCCAGGCTTGGATTGGGAGGGGATTACATGTTGGCAGGAAGAGTATTTGCGAGCTGGTGCATTAGCCCATCCTACAGTGGCTTGGGCCTTATGTCCTCCATCCCAGTACTTGGAAAAGAGGGAGCAAGGCCAGAGGGAGATTCTGAGGATTAGGTAGGTGGATGGACTTTATAGTTGCTTAACTCCTGTGAGAGCTTATTGGAAAAACAACCAAACTTAGCGTGACTCCTCATGATCCTTAGGGACAGACATCCACCTAGGAAGGATATAGAGACATAATCCCTTTCCCATTGCAACAAGCCTTGAATACAACCACCTTGGCCTGAAGTGTGCCAATAGTGGGTAGAAGTGGTCCACAGAGTGTCGAGGCGTCTTCCCAGAGAACACCTAGAACACCCTGTTTTCTGACTCACCCTCTGACCATTAATTTGATTTGTCATTAACACATCACCCATGACACTTCAGGGGCCAATAGTTACAAAAAAAAATGTTGCTCTTAGAAATTACCGTTTCTCCCCCTTGAACTCTTGTTGGAATTCTTGGCTTTTTACAGGCCTGCTTCGCCATGAGCAGATCTGAAAACAACAAGGAAAATGGACACAGCACTGTGCCACAGAATAGAGAGCTTTGCATTTGGGTCTATGGCTTCCAGGAAGTCTGCTTCATGGAATACACAGCTCCAAGTATAAGCACCAGCAGACAGTCTCCATGGACTAACCCTCCGATGATGTAGTAACACTGGGTCCAAGAGGGGAAAGCACAGCTCATGATGCTGCATTTCCCCAATGACCTTTAACATTCTCCCATATTTTCTCAATGCCAGCTCACTCCCCCGTCTCCCACCTCATCTATTTCTCAAATGCCCCATAGCCCTACGCCTTATCATCTTTCCTGTTATCTTTTCTTTAGGTTTTTCATTCTCATTTCTGTCTCTTGATCTCAGTCAACACATGGACCCTGGTGCTACCTCTGTTCTAGTTTTGATATCTGAACAGAAATTCAAACATTGATACTGGAAACTTAGTGCCATTAACAGGAACTGCAGAGCACTAGATGCTAAAAGGGTGGGGGACTACTAAGCAGGGGCTAATTTAAAATTTAAATTATTTGCACACTCTGGGCCTTCACATATATCTTGATATTGATCGAAGCTCTTTGGAAGCTATTTACGTTTTCAGCACACCTATAAGGCTGAGATTTATACGGCATTTGGTGTTTAACTAGCCTCTTAATGCACCCTGTTGAGCCATAGTATTGGTGAGCTTATTGTAAATTTCAGCCTCAGTGTTGAATTGATTTGCTTAGTGGAGTTGAATTTGGGCCATTAAAATAAATAAATAAAACGAATAAGAAGGACTTCCAGGCCCTCATGTCATATTAAAATCAACCAAAGGCTCAGACACAACCCCCAGATTCATGATTGGGTTCAAAGAGCCAGGCTTAGGGCAATGAAGAATTCCTTTTAATATGGCCTCAGGTAGTAAACACTGTGATGTAGAGTTAACAGGAGAGCTATGGTTCGGTACACATACACATTGATTTGAAGTTAAGAAGACATGAATTCACATCCTAGCTAAACTCGCTCTAGCTGGATCTTCTTGCTCCTGATTTCCAAGTGAATAGCTCTCACCATGATTGGATATAGTCCTGGGGGTTTTTGTTTGGTTGGTTTGGTTTGGTTTTTCTATTCTCACTCCATTTTAGTTAGCCTTCCCATGCTCAGCTGATTTTTAAGACAGGTCCAATCCTTGGGTTAGGGAGCACTCATCCAGGGTTAAGATTTGAATATGTCTATCTCTTGCTTTGTTGATCACTCAGAATCAGCATCCATTATTTGAATATGCTAGTGACTCCATGGTCTCAGGGAACCTCAGGCTACCAGAAACCAAGTGAATTAGAACATGTTCTGCAAATCACTGGCTACACATTGAAAGTCTGTTGTGCCTCCCAGTGGAAAAGCTACTTCTGAAATCAGCAGAGAACTCACAGTCGCTTTTGACCTAACCCTATGATATGGCACCTGTTTTCTCTGCAGTTGGTACGAAACTGCTGGTTACTTGGGGTGGCTTTGTCCACAGAAGCTGCAACACAATGATCAGCATTTTCAAGAGCAGGATGCCAATTAAAGTTTTCTCTGAAAAAGGGTCTCATGAACAGAGGCTAGAGGCTAGAGCAATCAGGGCTCAGTAGCTCCAGACATGGTTCTGTGACAAGCAAAGCTTATCCTTCCTCTCTGTGTCCTCAGCCAGGTCAAACATGCTCTTTATCCTAAGCGCACAGCCTGGGTCCCATGAGTAGTCATTTCAGAATCACCTCAAGAGGACGCAGCCCCCTCTTTACAAGACATGAGGCTGTGTCTCTACTAGGGCTACCTCTGAATCCAAATGCTGGCCTTGCCCTGCCCCTGCCCTTGACTTTTGGACACATGGATCCCATCAGAGAAGTTGCTATCCCTGAATGTGTTACAGCTACGGGAAAAGAAGAAATGAAATAAAAGACCACAAACAGCTGCTTCTATCTGCGTGCATCTCTCATACTCCCTGTATTTTTTAAGGGAAAGACATTTATTTACTGCGCATTCTCTCAAAAAGTTGGTATTTGGAAGAGAAGCTGTTTGTCAAAGGAAGATAAGCTATCATGGTCCACGCTGATACCTTTCGGATGAAATGCTGGGTGTGGGAGGAGATAAAGGCAGGTATTATTTGAAGGGGGCTGTAAGTGTGAAATTAAAAAGTTTGGATAATATTTTATATAATAATGCTGTGTGTCAAAAGACATTCGGGAAACATATGATCATTATTTGATATATAAATAAAATCATGTGTATGTGGCTGGAAAGCTGTGTTACTGGGGAGCCAGCCTGAAGCAAGAGTGAGATCAAGGCATGTCCAAACCCTAAAAAAAAAAAAAAAATCTCCTCTTGAGACTGGCAGGAGGTATCCCAGAATCAGAAAGACACACAGGGTATATACTCACTCATAAGTAGATATTAGACATATAATATGGTATAAACATACTAAAATCTGTACACCTAAGGAAGCTAATCAAGAAGGAGGACTCTGGCTAAGATGCTCAATCCCCATTCAGAAAGGCAAAGAGGATGGACATTGGAGGAGGGAGAAAACAGGGAACAGGACAGGAGCCAGGAGCCTACCACAGAGGGCGTCTGAAAGACTCTATCCTGCAGGGTATCAAGGCAGATGCTGAGACTCAAAGTCAAACTTTGGGCAGAGTGCAGGGAATCTTATGAAAGAAGTGGAGAGGACAGGAGCTCCACAAGGAGAGCAACAGATCCAAAAAGTCTGGGCACAGGAGCCTTTTCTGAGATTGATACTCCAGCCAAGGACCACTCATGGAGACGGCCTGGAACCTCTGCACAGAGGTAGCCCATGGCAGTTCAGTGTCCAAGTGGGTTCCATAGTAATGGGAACAGGGATTGCCTCTGACAGGAACTGATTGGCCTGCTCTTTGATCACCTCCCCCCTGAGCGGGGAGCAGCCTTACCAGGCCACAGAGGAAGACAATACAGCCACTCCTGATGAGACCTGACAGACTAGGATCAGAGGGAAGGGGAAGAGGAACTCCGTTATCAGTGGACTGGGAGAGGGATATGGGTTCAGAAGAGGGAGGAAAGGTGGGGTTGAGCAGAGGAGGGAGGGAGCTACAGGGGGATACAAAGTGAATAAACTGTAATTAATAAATAATAATAATAATAATAATAATAATAATAATAATAATAATAGACTGCTACCTCCCCGTTCTGGGCCTGCATGTCCCGGAACACATTGCCTTACACCTCCTACCTCCACCACCCTTGAGGTGGTCACAAGTCAAACTTCCTCTCTGCTCGTAAGGTCCCATCCAGCAAGCTCCTGGAATTCCTCTTCATGCAAAGAAGGCATTCCTAGCACCCCCCAAAGTTTTAAATAGCCGCCTCCCAGGACGTCTGTCTGACTGTGCGCTCAGTGCCATTACCGCCTGAGGTCTCCTCACTGTGGGCCTTGCTGCCTGCCACTTTTCCTCTTCAGGATACACGGGCCTGCAGGCCACCAGCCTGATGGGCAGAGAAACAGAGGCCCTGGATGGCAATAGTGTGCTTATATTAATATAAAGGGTAGGTTGTATCTATATGAGATGAAAGTTGTAGACACAGACTGGAGGACAATCATTGTATGTAAGAGGCGGTAAGACAAGAAAACAGCAGCAGATCTCAGCGACATTTTTAAGTGACATGACTCATGCCACTCCCAAAAGTTTATAATGATTACCTTTGCTTGACATACACACACACACACACACACACACACACACACACACACACACACACGTGCACATGAATATCTCTAGACCATAGCAACTATATTTCTTTACTTCTGACTTATCATTAAATAAAAAAAACAAAGCAAAAAACAAACAAACAAACAAACAAAAAAAACTGCGGAACAATATGATTTTGCAGTTTCCTTTAGAATAGACTTCTTCAGAGCCCTAGACAGCTGTGAGGAACTGGAATAAGAGCTGGATCAGCTGACCCCACAGGTATATCGCTCAGGTCCTACACAGGTTCATCTTGAGCCTTCAGGTGCTTCTTTTCTCCAGGTGTGCTGCAAAGCACACAGAAGAAGCTGCCAGCCTCCCTTGGAACCGCTTCTTCGGTGCACCTACCCCACAGCAGTGCGGAGCCTCACAAGAGCTCACCTGGTACGAAACCTCACTTAAAACAGCCTCTGCTTTATGTACTGTAACAAGAGCAGATTGGAACTGGAGCTGAACTAATTGAGCCCTAATTTATTAACACCTTAGGGAACAGCACAGTGGAGGTGTGTGTGGGGGCGGAGAGATTAAACATGGGCTAGAAGACCTGACTGGGCCTGGCAGGCTCTGGTTGGACTCTCAGAACATGCAAATATCTTCTAAAAACTAAGTCAGGGTCAGGCCTGCACCACAGCCAGTGGTGAGACTCAATCCAGGTGCCAGCCACCTCACTTCCCCATCGGAGTCAGCTGTCATCTCTTACATCGTGAAATCACCTTCTATTGTTTCTTTTCATCCTTTTCCCCAGTCTGTAGCCTGGTGGCGATCAGACGCCATACCTGTGTCCTCAGGTGGCGTTAGTAGACTCCTCCATCTCTTCTCCTGAGATGTTCATGCATTTTGTTCGTAGACAAATGTGGAGGCATCCACTGCTGTGGAGACACTGAGCATCTTTTAAAGGACTAAAACCATGCTACTTATTTTAAAAAGTTCTAGGCTGTGTGCCAGGTCCAGTCTTCTTAAAAAGGATTAAATGAGTTTCTTTGCCAGCCCACTGTCTGCATACATTTTTGCCAGTGCATCTAAACCTAGCTGCCACTCCCCAGCTAGTCAAAAACATCAACTCTTTCTGAGGCAGGTTACAGAAAGGGATTGGTGCAAACACATTCATTTGCATGTAAATCTGCTACAAGTAGAATAAAGACCATTCCCCCCCCCCCACCTTCCTGACTTATATAAGCAGGTCAGTCAGCTCCCTTTTCAAGTCCAGTGAGGGACACTCCCTGTGCCCTCCCGTGGTGTTGCGGTAGTCTGCCTGTTCAAAGGCTTTCCTCTGGTGGTCTTCTGATAGGAGCTGCAAACATGGAGGGAGGTGGAAGAATCAGCAGACTGTTAGAAATGGGGCAGGAACGATGGAAGCTACAGTTGTGAAGAAAGCGAAGCTGAGTAATAACAGACTAAAGGGTGGGGCAGAGGTGACAGAGACAAAGAAGCCATCAAAGGGCTGGAGATAAGAAACTGAGGGATATGGCCATTGGGTACAGAGAGCTGCCAAGCTTTACGAGGCCTGAGAGAAGTGACGTTGGCTGCTGTTGGAGGATGAGGATCTGGATAGCCTGGGTCTATTCTAACAGCTAGGACACCAGCAACCATTGCCTGCTGTTTCTTGCTGCTCCCCGCTTTCTGCTGCCACAGCCCATTACTGCTGGAAGCCGAGAATTACATAGCTGCCAAGTGCCAGTGTCACTGTCGATTAAAGTCTGGAGCTACAAGCCTCCATAAGTCTCTGGCCTCTAAAGCCTGGAACATTAGGTCTCTTAGCTCTTAGGTATGCTAGATAAACTTGAGTGTGGAGCTGCCAACACTGTAAGAGCTTGCCTTCATCTACCTACAATTCCTATGCAACCACAGGCCCCATGCCAACTCACTGCTAATGTTCTCACTCTAATTTTCTTTCTTTTATATAGGTGTGTCCTCTTAATCAGTAAATATTTGCTGAAGCATTTATCTCCATTTCAGGTATAATCTTAGATACTGGTGTACAACAGAGATGCCTCCATGGAGCTCATATTTTGGGACAGGGAAATAAAAAAGAGTATAATAGCAAGTGGTAATATGTCTGTAAGAAAATGAAGGACATGGAGAATTGGAGTGTTGTTTCATAACCGTGTAGTCACAGAGGCACCAGTGATAAAATGGCATTGAATGTGGAGTTAATTAAAGAAGGTTTTCAGATATTGGTGGGATGGGTTTAAGAGAATAGAACAGCAAGAATAAAGGCCCAGAATTATGAATGGTTAGCACAATTCAGCAAGATTCTACTCTCATCTCTCATTCCTATATTTCGTATAATGGATCATCTTTCTGTAGCTCTTCCTTTGCCTTTCCCCCTATACTGTCAGGAACATGCTGTATCCATGCCAATCCCCTAGGACACATTACTGCTCCTGGGACATAACTAATGCTTAACAGATACCTTGTGAATAAAAGAAAAAGTCTTCTTTGAAAATATCCCCAGTAATTGAATGAAAGCGAATAACATCACAATTTGATAAACAAGTAAACTGGGGCATAGAGAGAGCTTAGACAAAGTGTGGACAGCTAATAAAGAAGGGGTATTTTCTAGATTCTGACTTATGTTTGTAAGGCCACAGACAACAATACCACCATCACGAGCCTGACTACAGAATAAGAAAAGATCCTTCTGGAAGTTTGAAGCAGAGTCTCTTGAGAGGGTGGTTTGCATGGGTATCAACAGTCATGCCGTGTTGACTAGGATCACCTGCACATACTTTCCATCATACCCCGGGGAGGCACACATTGCATCTGCGATGTTCCAACATCCTACAGCCCAGGAAAGAGTATATGAGCAGAGCTTAGCTGGAATGTGCCAGATGCTCTGCAGCAAATGGGTGATGAAAAGAGTTGGGGAATAGCAAAAAAACAAACAAACAAACAAACAACAACAACAACAAACCTGGTAAGACTACAGAGAAGGATACACCATACAAAGAATGGAGCCAGGCAACATGCCCAGGGGAAGGAGAATGAAGAGGTCCTCTGCCAATAGCCTAAAGGTCAGATTTAGTTAGCCAGAGCTCCCACCAACAGAGTTTGCAGTAGGTCCCAAGCAAGGAGTAGGGGAATGGGGCAGTTAGTTTTGAGTGAAGGGGAATCTGGGCAGCAGTGTCAGGGGCAGGGGAAGTGGGTTCTGTTGATTTCACAGTGGGCAGGTGCAGGCACACCCAGCCACAGGGTGCTATGCGTTCTGGTGGGAGGCCTGGGTCCCCAGCCCCTGGTTGCTTTACCGTGGGCTTGGATGTTTGCCTTGGCAACCCTGGAGCAATGGCCTTGGCCTCGGCATCATTCCCCAGAGGCCAGGCAGCTGGGCCAGCACACCTGAAAGTCATTAGCTTGGGGTCCCATTTTGTTCTCACGTTTCCAAGCACTGACCCACGGCTATGTGTGACCAGGCAGGCACTCTATCATTTTGCTCTCCCCGGTACAGCCCACCCTTTTGGCTTCCACCGTCCCTGCCCAAGGCCAACCAATCCCTCCAAATCCAAACCTAACAAACACGCTTTGTCTTTAATGAATATTTATAAGAGTTGAATATTATTTTTACAAAATATATGTCAGTCTTCATTTTTTTTAAAAAAAAATTATTAATGCAGGCTCCGAGGCTCAAGGTGCTTAAAACATGTGTCCAGGATTTCATGACAAATAAGGAGCAGATTATAAGTAGAAGCTGAGGCTGGTCTGCCATCAGCAGGTTGCTGGAGCTTATACAGCCTACATCTTCCAGGCATTCTTCTTTCCTGGTCTCACCTGTACCATCCCTAAGGTTCAAGTGTTTATGTGTGAATCCAATAATCAACCTGTCTATCCATTAGTTGACAAACTTAACTCTTTCCTCAGTGTACTTGATGCAAGCAATCTGTTTCTTTTTACTTGAAACAAAACAAACACTTTTCTAGATGACTTTCTCTAGAATTCCATTTTTGGTAGCTTATGACTGTATTTCTTTAAAGTGATGTTTCTCAACTGGGGGCATTTTGTACACCTGTGGCAAGCTTGGTTGTCACAACACTGGGGCATGAGGGAAGTTCCTGGTATCTGGATGGTAGAGATCAAGAGATAGGGTGTACATTCTGCAATGTATTAGATCCCTTATCATAGTAAATACATCATACTTAAAGTATCAAAGGTGCCAAGATAGAGAAAGAGCTATAAAGCCATCAATAAATATATAGGGGTGCTTTCCCCCTGAAGTTCATGTTTCTGAAAATAATACCATTGACAGCATGATATAAATTATTGTGTGGTGTTTTATGGATTTTTAGACAAACTCATTGGCACTGACTATATATTTCATCTAAATTCCACACTTGGTGAATGGATCAGGGAAGAACTATTTATACCATGGATAGTGGCAAATGTTATCTGGGATTGCTTTTAGCTGTGGAGAGCCAGTTAGTCATGTATACCATTAAGGACTTTATGAAGGCGATGGTATATGCTTTCATATAAGGTCCACAAGAGTACTCTGAGGTATGCAACATGCTACCCTAATGTCGGAAAGTTGAGTCCAGCCACACCAGTCTGAATGCACCTGGTTTCCTCTATTATTAGGAAACCGAGGCACAAAAGAGTGAAAGAGTCTTTTGTAAGTTGTAGGCACAGGATTCAACACCTCATAACCATACTACAGAGTCACATAAGTGGTCGCTTCATGGAACATATTAATGAGAAACTACCATAGTGTACTTGTATGTTTCACTTTGAAGCATGGATGTATACATTAGTTGTATCATATTCCATATCATCTTACAACTTGTTTTATTGAAAAGTTATGAATTCAGTGTGAAGCAGTTTATTTTACAAAAAATGCATAATCTAAAAGTAAATAATGGTAAGCAAACTTGCTATAGAATTCTTTTTTAAAGCTTTTTAAAGCTTTTTAATGAAAATTTATTTTTTATTAATTACAGTTTATTCACTTTGTATCCCCCCATAAGCCCCTCCCTCCTCCCCTCCCAGCCCCACCTTCCCTCCTCCTTCTTCTCGCTTGCCCCTCCCAAGCCCACTGATAGGGGAGGTCCTCCTCTCCTTTTTTCTGATCTTAGTCTATCAGATCCCATCAGGAATGGCTGCATTGTCATCTTCTGTGTCCTGGTAGGGCTGCTCTCCCCTCAGGGGGAGGTGATCAACGAACAGGCCTATCAGATTATGTCAGAGGCAGTCCCTCTTCCCATTACTATGGAACCCACTTGGATACTACGCTGTCATGGACTACATCTGTGCAGGGGTTCTAGGTTATCTCCATGCATGTTCCTTGGTTGGAATATGAGTCCCTGGGGAGACCCCTGTGTTCAAAATTTCTGGTTCTGTTGCTCTCCTTGTGGGGTTCCTGTCCTCTCCAGATCTTACTATTTCCCACTTCTTACTTAAGATTCCATGCACTTTGCTCATCAGTTGGCCTTAAGTCTCAGTGTCTGCTTTGATAGTCTGTAGGGCAGAGCCTTTCAGAGGCCCTCTGTGGCAGGTTCCTAGGTTGTTTCTGGCTTTCTTCTTCTTCTGATGTCTATCCTCTTTGCCTTTCGGGATGGGGATTGAGCTATAGAATTCTTAAACTTCTAAATGAGAATCATCCAGGGAGACCAAAATTGAGAAAAACAAAACTGATATTTCACAACTTGAAATTACCAGTTATTCTTCAGCTGGTTCCTTCCACATCATTTTTTGCAGGGTGCAGGGCAGCCTTTCTTAGTCAGCATTTTACATCTCTAAAACTACTGTCTCCCCAGGGCACAGCCAGTGCTCCCTTCTTTCCAGATTTTCTTCCTAGCACAAATGCCTCAAGGTTGTATTTCTTTTGGTTTGATTTTACTTCAATATTCCAACATGTAAAACAGCATGAGGTACACAATATAATCTCAGAACAATATTTGTTGAATGAATAAATAAATGACAGAGCCTTCCTCAAGAACAGAAAACAATCCCATCTCCCACAAAAGAATCTACACTTGATATACATTTATAAGAAATGTAAAGTGAGGTAGGAAAAAATTGGTTAAACATTTTCTTCTAATAACAAAACCAGAAAAAGACATACTGTGTACCTAAAACAATTAAATTAGGTTAGCAAAGTTGATTTTTTTTTTTAAGAGATGAAGTTTCTCCTTAACTGCTCAAAGGCATCATAGATCTTTGAACATCTTCAATCATCATGTGAGGACGCACTCGGACCCAGATGGCAACCAGCCTTGTGTACTAAAAAAGGCATATATAATTGACTCTGCCAACGTCAAGCCAAGCTGAAGGCCGTCTTCATTAAACACAAGCCTCTTCATCTTCTCTGGCTCCAGGAGCTCACAGAAGCAAAAGTTCAAAGTGTTCTTTTAAGAAAGGAATGTGGAATAGGTTCCTGCTTCATTCTACCTGGTGAAGGACAAGCATAGAGAGTCAGGTTGCCAAATATAGCAATCTGAAATACATCCTTCTAGTAAGAATTAGATTTCAGATGAATAACAAACACGTTTTCAGTATCAACATGTACATATATATTGTTGATCTGAAATTCAGATTTGTGTGTGTGTGTGTGTGTGTGCGCGCGCACGCGCGCGCTCTGTATTATGCCTGGCAAACCCTTCTCCCCCACTGCAGGCGCTGGGGCCAGAGGATAGAGTTGCCTGGTTACCCTCAGGAACTCTGTCCCTAGAGTGCTGAGAAGGCAAGGATGGGAGACAGGGGCAGGAAGCTGTCTCTAGGACACAGTCAGTCAACAAGGCAGGGCACAGGCAGTCCTCCCTTCCGCTGCAGAAGAGCAGTGTTTAGAAGCCAGACATCCCCATTTCTGGCATCCATCTAAAACTCTGGGTGGTTTTTAAGTTGTCTTCTCTATTTCCTCATGTGCCCAGAGATTTCTCCCTCATCCCTTTGGTTGTGGCAGCAGTGACAGCTGTCCTTATGCCTGGCCGACTCAGAGCTCACAAGAAACCATTCTGTGTGTGGATGTGTGGATTTGTGTGCATGTATGCATATGTGTGAGTATTCAAGAGAGTATGCATATAGAGAGCAGATGTCAACCTTGGGTTTTGTTGCCCAGGAGTTGTCCATCTTGTTTTATGACACAGAATTTCGGACCAGCCCAGGCTTGTTGATTTGGGTAGGCTGGCTGATCAGAGAGTACCCAGGGATTTGCCTGTGACCATCTTCCCAGCACTGGGATTACAAGCATGTGCCATAATGCGTGGCATTTTTATATGTGTTCTGAGGAGCAAGCTCAGTTCCTCATGCTTTACAGACAAGTATACTTTATTGATTGGGACACTCTTACCAATGAAGAGCCTAGGCTGGCAAGATGGCTCAGTGAGCAAAGTGTTTACTGTGCCTGATTATGTAAGGAAGGTGGAAGGCAAGAAGCACCTCCATAAATGTTTACTCTGACCTCCATACATGCATAGTGACATGTGGGTGTTCATACACACATCAGGCACAAAAAAGCACACATGGACATACACTAGTAGTAACAACAACAATAATAATAACACAACAATAATAATACATTTATAAAAATAAGATCAGCAGGTCCCATGTAACAAATGTGTTTAGGATTGGCCCTGTAAATCTCCTTGTAGAATTCTGTTCCTTAGCTATTTTTGAGAAACACTCGTTTCAGGCCTGCGCCAGCATAATTCAGCTTCACCAGATACTATGCAGCACATGGTAGGATTTGGTTTCACAGGACCATCATCAAGACTGGAATGAAAACTGGCCCACCCATGAATCATAGCTGTTAAGAAGTAGGATTCACAATGCGATGAAGGAAAGTTCAAACAGCCTGCCAAGTGAAGGGGTGGCACAACAACAGCTTAGCGTGGAAGCAGGCAAATGGGGCACTTCTGAGATAAACATAAAGAGAGTGAAGAGTCTAAAGATGAAGTAGTGTGCGTGCTTTTGACAAGCTCCCATATCTAACAAAGACAAGAAGGAGACAAGATAATGCATCTCTCCATGAAAGAGAAACAACAACAGTAGGTATGTTCAAGAAGGAATTTAAAGTAGGAAATTAGTTTCAATGTCTAAGAAGAACTGAAAGTGATGGAGAAATGAGGAAATCTGTAGTTTAGCAATTGTGAAAAATGATTGCCACATCGTGGCTCAGAGGAACAGAAGTACATGGCTTTGCAGGAGCCCCAGAAGCCCCAAGAACCCTGCTAGTGCCACTGATGTGCAAGCTAGACATGAAAAAAATGACCCTATGTTTTTTTTCTTCTTTTTTCCTTTCATCTCTCTTCGACTCCTTCCATTTCCCATATATAGCCAGCACTTGACAGTCAATGGACTCTGGAATACAGTGGATGGAAGGTAGGAAAGAAAGAAAGGAAGAAAGAAAGAAAGGAAGGAAGGAAGGAAGGAAGGAAGGAAGGAAGGAAGGAAGGAAGGAAGGAAGGAAAAAATGAAGGCATGAAGGAAGGGAAAGTATCTGAGTACAATGACAATAGAGTCAAGTGATTGGTGATAGATTGTAGAGGAGGGATAAGGATAGTGTCTACTTTGTTAGACTTTTACCGTTGCCAAGGGGGGTATAACACTCCCTCATAATGTTAACACGAGGCCCACATAAGTCTAGGGTGCAGGGTTGGGGAGACAGCTCAGTCTGTAAAGTGCTTTCCATTTAAGCATGAGTGCTTAAGCCCAACCCCCAGCATGCATGTAAAACCGAGGTGTTTCATCAACCTCCGTGCATATGTGTATCTCCTTCTCAGCCACTGGTATAAATAATTAGGTTTTTCCAAGACTGGTGTGGCTGGATCTATTAACTGGCACATGATCCTGACATAGAGTAGAGGGTTCTGGTATCATAGAAGGCATGCTAAAGCCTTCCTTTGGCAAGAATTTAGTAACTACAGGCAGAGTTATAGGCAATAGCTGGTGAGGCATCCAAGGTATATATTACAGCGAGCTGGATAAGTGAGATGAGAACGTCCATGAGAATCATGGAAGATGGTCACCTAAGAGCTGGTGTCAGAAAGGAAGTGAGCCTGAGTGAGAGCATGTACATTCCATTCTAAGTTCTCATCGTTTCTGTCTTCCTATCTTGTTCCAGCATCTTTCTTTGTCTAAGCTCAACCAGAAATAAGAGATCCTTAGCCATGAAGTTCTCTGGCTCAGCCTTAAGTGACATTCTCTAGAAAAAGAAAGCAAAACAAACAAGAAAAAAAAAACATATTGGTAAGCAGGAGTGAAGGTGCTAATGATAGACCACCTCACAGACACGAGTATTAACATTGGATGGAATCAGGAAGGCAATTGTGGGCGGAGTTACAAGAGGCAAGAGAGTAGAATGTTGTAGAATTCTGTCTTCAGGACATGACATGCCGGTTGCACTATTGATTTCTTAAGAGTGTGACTATTATATAAGACCTGTACAAGACTGGGCCTGTCCACACAATTTCATGGAGGGAGAAGGGGCTCATGAGGCTCCAACACTGAAGATTTATAGACAGATAATGGAAGCTGGAGCTATACAGTTTCCTCAGTGATGAAACTACTGCTGAGCTGCCTGTGCTCCTATAAATAACTTCCCACAGTTACTCCTATATAAATAAACCCTGAATAAACATAATTGTTTACAAAGAAAGACATTCAATTAGAAGGGAAATGAGTTGGGGAAAAGGTGAAGAGGATCAGGAAAGGACAAGAGAGGGTAAAGGGATGAATATGTTCAAAATAGTTTAAACAAACACATTAAAATAATGAAAGCCATTATTGTATACAATTTATATGCACAATAAAAAATGTGAGAAATGTGAAAAGAACCAGATAGTAATTCATTCTCTAGTTACCCAGTCAGTAAACTAACCCACACCTCACTGGCTAGAGTTGAGCCATACCTCACTGGCTAACACTGAACCAAATCTCATTGGCTACTACTGTGTCACACCTCATTGGCTACTTCTGAGCCACACCTCATTGGTTAGTGGCACCAGAAGACCTTCCTCTTTCAGAACTAAGACGATTATGTGAGCAGTCTCAAAATGAAGGACCTGTTCCAGAGGCAGACCAGGCTGCAGTCAGGCAATGCCAGCTCAAGACGACTGAGTATTAAGTTCAGAGGAATTTTGTTTGCTACTTGTCAGACACAGTTATCAATTTTAGAAATAAAATTAATAAACTCTAAATTAAAGAAGTTGCATTTAAAATATAATAAAAGGTCATAAATGCTTAAAATCCTCAATTTCCTCTTATTTTACTATATATTACTGATACCTATGAGATTATACATACCTATTGGATCTACAATATAGAACTACTATCAGATGTTGTGTTATTACTGTGCATAAATCCCACAAACACACACATTTAGTGCCTTAATACAGACAGACTGAAATTGGCTATGGCAAGAATATTTATACCATGGAAATGGGCGTATACAAAAAAATCAATATTAGTTGTTGTTTCTAGAGTTCTGATCGTTGCATTTTTAACAGAACAAGACTGGAATCTCCTACCTTGTTATCAAATCCTAACTGAATTTTGAACAATGAAGAAAAAAAATGATGAAACACATCCTCCTGTGCCTTTATTTCTCTGTTAGGTAGATTGACTCAAGGGAAAGGTAAATGTGGCTAAGACTGTGTTGTTCTCTTTTATGCTTGACTGCCAATCTATATAAGAATAATACATTTTTTTCTATTAAAAGTCTTTAAATAATGCAGGTAGACTATATCTGATGCCTTAAAATAGGAAGGTGAATTGAGTAGGGGCCAAGGAGACATGGAGTAGAAGTGGAGTTAAATAATATTTGAGGGTGAGGCACAGAGAGAACTGTGAAAGTATATGTGTTGGGGGGGGTTATTCACAAATATTCTACTTCTAAGAGAAACCATAATGGGAAGGAGGAAAGCTCAAAAGTTAGGTCTAGATTTGGAGTTCTAGATTTGGAGGTCTAGATTTGGAGTAACGTGACTCTGGGAAACTCATAGTATCCATCTCATAAAGACAGGGCAAATGTCAGCATGATAGAGTATTAGAAAGCAACTGACACCATTCATTCATTTATGGACTCACTAGTATTTGCTCACTGTGTCCAGACAACGTGCTGAAGAACGCCTAGGCAATCCTGTCCCCAAGGCCATAAGAGCATGCAGGAGAGAAGTACATTAAATAATTGTACTTTAATTTCATTATTGTGTTGATGAACCTATTGCAGGAATTTTGTGTCAATTACGTGAAGCCTGCATGATCAAAAAGCATTTAGGGACTAAATAACACTTACGTTTTGTTCTCTGTTCTGCCTTCCCTTCTGCAGCTCCTATCAGAGCCTCCCCATATTTCTTAGATCATTCCCTTTCATTTTGCTCAGAGGACACACTAGTGTCTGTTTTCTTTGCTCTGTAGCATTTATGTAAAGCTGCTGAAGGGTACTCTGCATTCTTTCAAGTAAACAGAAGTGATGGTCACACACCCTTGGGGCCTTCACCTACCATATGAAGTAATGCTGTGGCAAGTCCTTGCCTGTCAAGGTGTCCCCAATAGAATTGAACTCTGCCAACTCGGAACTTGCTAGCACAGCTGCTTTGCTGGTTTTCCCTTCTTCTTACACCTACATCTCCCTACAGATGTTCTCTACAACATCATTTAACACCAATCAAAATAGAAGGTACAAACACCAAGAGAATTCCTCTCCTGAACATTTCTCTACCACCCACATTTCCTATCACCCCCACACTGAGCACAAATGTGGCCTGAAACAACAAGAACAGACTTCCGGAAGTAGATGGATCGCATAATGTGACATCTAAACCAGGGCAGTCTGAGGAGTAAAAGGGGAAACATTAAAAGTACACCCTAACCAAAGCAGGTGCAAATGGTATTCACAGGTAGTCTTCTCAGAAAAAGCTAACTCTGCCAGGCCAATGTCAAGGGCAGAGTCCTGGTGGGTAACCAGTGGGGCTGAGGAGGCCTCAGGAGCAAGCAGCTCTTCTGTCATAACCTTGAGGTGCTTGGTCTCACAGCCAATAGCAAATCAGACCCAAGGTGCACCAAGAAGGATGGATGCATCTACCCAGAGCCCTCACAGGAATGCATAGTTCATTAGAGAAAGCAACACAGATTTGCTTGAGTCCCTCCTCTCCTTCAGGCTGCTGCAGCTTTTCTAAGAGCCAAGAAGTACCTAGGGAATGCAGATCACACCCTGAGGAGAAAGGTTGGCCCTGAAAGTCTTACCCAAATGACTGCTGATGTTGGATCCACACACAGTTCAGTGCATTTCCTGTGTGCTGGAGCTGCTGTGGATGAGCTGGGGACAGGGAGGGGGATTCCCAGGGAGGGATTTTCCATGCAAGCCCTCGCTGCAGAGAGAGATACAGTTTCAGGCTTGCTTTGCTAATTTCCTAGCTTTTTTTTTTGCTTCCCCCCTAAACATTTAAACTTAAATAGCTATATAAGTTCAAATGCTCTTTTATAGAGTGAAATAAACAGCTTTTATAGCCCAAAAACAGCAGACTTAGAGATCAACTGCTCACCACTGAAGCAAGCATGTTTAAGCTAAAGAAATAGATGCATTCTCTTTCTTATTGGTGGTTATATTTTTCCCCAAACTAATGGGAGGCAGTATATAAATTAGCTGCCATCCAAGTTGTCAGGGGAAGATGTTAATGCAGCCTCTGGGCATTTTGCTGCAAGGCTGCCCCCATCTGGCTCCGACCACAATTCACAGATGGTGATTCTTGAGAAAAAAACATGTTTGCTTATGGAAGAGAGCTTGAGGACAAGGGAAATTCAGGGTACTGGTTGGCAGGAAGTTTTTCTCCATCGTCTGACCACCAGTCCTGGTTTCTCATCTGATATATGCTGTGTAATTTTGTTTAAAGTGAAGTACAGACATCCTTGATTTCTAAAGTAAGCACCAGGAGCTCAATAGCAAGCCAATAAGGGGAAGAATAGCCCAAGGGCTATTCAAGTTCTTTTTCTGGAGGTAACCTTTTACTTCAGGGCATTGCAGTGCTTTGCCTTAGAGTTTTTCTTCCTCTGGGGCCTAGGAAGCAAGTAAAGCACTCACAACTAAGTATGGGATACTGCTCTCTCTCTCTCTCTCTCTCTCTCTCTCTCACACACACACACACACACACACACACACACACACACACACACACACAAACACACTAACCCCAGTCATACTGGAAAACAACCCTAATGAACTCATCTTAACTATCATGCTTCCAAATATTATCATATTCTGAGGTACTAGAATTTGGGTTTCAATATATAACTTAATCTATAATAATGTTCTTTCTATAGGCCAATATAATTTTTGACAGGTTACTCATACTCCAGTAGACAGTCCTGTGCCCATTCATGTATTGCTAGCACTAAGTGAACTCAGATTTATAAAACAAAAAACTGGAAGTCAGGATGGTAAAGTTGTAAAGGGTACAGGGTACAGGGAAGTAAGTAGAGGGAATGGAATGAGGGTGGATTTGATCACAACTTTTATATGCTTGTATGAATTCTCAAATAATAAAAAAAACACTGAAGGAATAGAAACTAGAGCCTAGATAACAGAGGCTGTGTTGAGCAAGATGTCCCTGAGCTGATTAGTAAATTACAAACTGAGACAATTTCTTTCTCAGATGTCTCCCACACTTGTCCACTTGACAGGCACATGAGTCTTCCTACCTGTATCTTTACTGTTCTTTAATTTCCAACATCCTTCCTTTCTAACTTCTTCAAATTCATGTTCCAAACTCACAGCACTTCTGTTTATCTCTCTTTCACCTCCCAACTTCCTTTTGTCATAGACAGATTGAACACCTTTATGCTCTGTAGGACTCCTTGCATGCTTATCTGATCTCATATATTCCCATCTATGATTAAATGTTGAAACAGTAACGGTGAATATTTAACAGTAACTGTAATGAAGACAGAAAACTAGGCAGGAATGGCATATATAGGTCTGGAAAGGTTTATCATGTCACAGTTTTTCTCCCAGATTGAAATCGTCCATCCTGCAGGTAAGCTTCTTAAACCAGAAGTAAACAAAATAGCTTCAGGAAATCCCTGAAACTGATCAAAGTTGCCAAACCTGAAAGTTCCTCCCACACAAGACAAGCTGAAAAGAAGACTCTGAGACCAGAGTCTTAGAGATGTAGGAAATAGTCCGGCTTCTAGAGCTGCCCAAACTGCCCAGAAGAGGTTTAGACCAGAGCCACCTGGAAAGGATATGCTCCAACCTGTTGAGCTGCCTAGAGGCTGTGCAGTATGCTCTGGGTTTCCCAGCTTTTGTGAGCTGTTGCCTGTGTTGGCATCATCTGTGATGATGCAGATGTCTTTGAGTCATTTATGTTCCTATAAGTAATCCCTCACCCATACACTTCTGTAAGTAACCCCAATAAAACTCAGGGTTCACCAAGTTGGACTTTGTAGCATCCATAATTTAGTCTGTTGAGGAACTCCTATCCAGGGGGAGTAGACATGTGTAGCATCGACCCAGGAAATGTTTTGTCACACAACAAGGCTGAAAATTCCAACAAGCACTTTTTCTGGACCCTTAGGAAGGCCTGGAGAAAGACAAGACTCTGTGGTGTCCATCTCCAGTTTGGAGTTCATCTCAAACTTCCCTAGAACTATCTAGAACTGCTTAACAACCCCCTCAACCCTGAAAAGAGCAATGCTCAGACATTCCAAACCAGCCCTAGGAATATCTTGCAATATGTGTTCTTCCCCAGGCTTCCAAATTACTAAGCAGCTCCCGTCTGTCACTTTGTGGTGAGCAAATTCAGAAGGATTCCTTGGAAAGACTGAACTGGGGCTTTGTGTTTTTGAGCCAACAACCAGAGAGGTCTTTGCTTGCTTCCTCCTTTCAGGCGGCTAGCAAAGAAAATGGAAGGACACAACCTTTTCTGATCCGATCTAAGCTGACCTTGTGTGTGTGTGTGTGTGTGTGTGTGTGTGTGTGTGTGTGTGTACATTTGTGTACATGTGAAAAAGAATTATATGCCAGGCCTTGGGAGAATCCCCAGGGGAAGGACACTATGGGTCTTCCAGGAATATGTTTTGAAGCCTTTTCATTGATTTTCTTCATCCTATGTAGGCTGTGTTAGCCCATTCACGTGTTGTTGCATTTCAAAATTATACTTAGCAAAATAGGCATCATGACTGTCACCTTCTGGTTGCACGTGAGCAAACTGAGGCTCAGGAATGAAATGACTCACTAGGGGGGAACAACTGTGGAATTTCTGTCAAAGCCTGTGCAAGTCTGAGCCCACACTCTTCTCAGGATCCTGAATCTCTTCTGGATGAGGCACCCCAAATGTGACTGATTTTTCTCCCATTCACTTACCTCTGGAAGGAGAAAGAAGGAAGGAGAAGCCAGGAAGGAGAAGATGGGAAGGAGAAGGCGGGCATCCGAAATTCCCAACGTTCAACAGGCATTATTAGTACGTTGGTAGTGAGTGCTTTCCTAAATGGAGGGGAGCATGAGCAGATGCACCGCTCCTCGGTTTTCCCAGTTCATGTGCAGTCTCAGTGTTCTACTGGGTTTCAACTTAATCTCGCCCGTTGTTACTTTTAAATGTAGCAGCTTAAATGACATCCTATGATCACCTCACTTAATATGGTGTCTGGAATATAGTAGTTTCTTAGAAAAATATTGGTCATATTAAAAGACAGACAGAAAGGTCCCACGATTGCCCTGCTCTTTGATCACCTCTCCCTGAGGGGGGAGCAGCCTTACCAGGCCACAGAAGATGACAATGCAGCCACTCCGGATGTGATCTGATAGACTAAGATCAGAAGGAAGGAGAGGAAAACCTCCCCTATCAGTGGACTAGGGGAGTGGCATGCATGAAGAAGGGGGAGGGAGGGTAGGATCGGGAGGGGAGGAGGGAGGAGCTTATGGGGGATACAAAGTGAATAAAGTGTAATTAATTTAAAAAAAGACAGACAGCTAACTGCAGAACACCACCATGCCCAGGCTGAGATGGTAACCCTTAAATATAGTCTATACCTCTCAGAAAAAGCAAGTGAGGTCCCTTCAGAGAACAGGACCCCAAGTCTAACTGCTTGCCCCAATATTTCAGACAATTCCCTTCCTGAAACACAGCAGTATTTTCTGTGTTTTGTCCATGTTTTGACCTGTTCCCACACAGTCTAGGAGTCTCCATGCTTTGTCCTGGTCCCTGGCACCGTGCTGTTTTCACCCAGCCTGTTTTCCCCGCTTTTTTTTTTTTTAACCTCCTCACTCCCCACATGTGCCTCCTCCCTTTTCTGCATCTAGTCACTAATAATGCCTACTCCTGATGAAAAGCCCAGCTCTGTGGGAATCCATGGCAAAGGAATGTCAGCAGCTGCCAGGCCTGGGTCATGCCAGGGTCAGTGGCCTGGTCGCTTTCTGTGGTTTCTGTTGGCCCAGGTTTAAAGGTATTCATCAGAGCCAGCCGTACCCCCATCTGTGCGGGCCTACACCTTTGATCCTTTGCAGGCCTCTGACCATAACCACATCCGAGGAGCTTATAACTTGCAAACTGCTGCATCTGCCTTCTTTGGATGCCCGTGGTTCTTTGCCTTTCTCTTCTATATTGCAGTGAAAGGCACCACATCTTGCTAGCTAAGGTGTCTGGGTTCTTTGCCCATAACCTCTGCCTGGCTGTCCTCCACCACTATCTCCCCAGTGGCTGGTACTGGATGGGCCTAATGTTGGGAGAGACATGAGTGTCTTTCCTCTGTTTCAGGCTTTATCTGTCAGGGGCGTGGCTCCTCACACTCTTCCTGGAACAGACAGAATATGTGCTGTTTCACTTTTTTCTTATGCTGGAGAATGTTTCAACTTTCCATATTGTTCCATCTGACACCTTAAGTTCCACAAATTCTCTCTCTTCAATGACAATAGCTCCTGATTTTAAGCATTTACTTTATTACGCTAAGATAAGTTGTTGATTGTTATGACCAAAGAAGATTGACTGAGAGTGGAATTATAGTGATGATTATTTTTGAAGAACATTCTGTGCATGACTTGAGTGAGGAATTTTACATAGCAAAGCATCTAATAAATAGTGATCCAGTGTCTGAAAAACCATTCGGAAACTTTACTTTTTCAGGATTTGGTGATGGTTGCCAATTTATTGTGTCTTTTTCTGCTCTATATTTTATGATACGCCTGTGTTTCCTGCATGTCTCACTGTAATTTTATATACACAGTATCTTCATACAGATAGATATAAATACAGAGACATATATAGGCATATGCTACAGATATAACTAAGTATAGACATCAGGATTCTTGGGCCTACAGTTAAGTCAGACCTAAGGGTACACAATTGTAGTCCCATTTGCTGTAGAGGTCAAGGAAGTTAGATCACTTGAGTTCAGAAGTTCAAGGCTAGCCTGGCGCATTAAAAAAACATTATCCTGGAAGGAAAGGAGTGAGGAGGAGAGAAAGTAGGGAAGGATGGAAGAAGGAAAGAAGGAAGGGTGAGAGGAAGGAAGGAAAGAAGGGGAAAATTAAAAAGAAAACTCAAATTTGCTTAAATGTTAATGGGAGGTTAACACTTCACACAAGTCCTGAGCGGAAAAGTATCCACCTCAGAGAGTATGACAAGGGTTTAAATGATACTATAAGAACTCAGGTTTACCTAATGTTTCTTGCTTCTTACTCACAGAAGATAACTTTTTTTATAGTTCTTCTTTGTGTCTGATGAAGTTTACTAATAGCTACTGAGGTTTGTATCCTTCCTCTGTCACATTCAGTTGAGGGGTCCCCAAGGTGTAGGAGGCTGCTTTTATTCTGTGAAGGAATGGACCTTCCTCTGTTTGCAAGCCCCTAAGTTGGCTGGGTTCAGTGCTCATCCTGAAGCAGTCATTGTGGTCAAATAGAATTGGCTGGTTGTCCCAAGACAGGAAGAGACTCTAGCTGCACATCTGTCTTACCTCTAGTGCATAGTGAAGGCAGGGAAGGGATGAATTTCCCCACTGGAAAACAGCATAGTATTGGGTACCAGGAGTAAAACTAAGAAACATCTTTGCTGTGGCTTAGCAATAAAATCACCTCTATTTACTAGTCAGTTCATTGATATGGTGATAGTCTGGAACTTGCCATGTACTAAAGAGCTGTTGATTCCTAGAAAGATACAGAAGGACAGCTGCTGGGAAAGGCCTCTCAGCCCTCTACTGTTGTGTGAATGTTCTAGGAGATATCTAAAAGAACATCTGTTTACTTCAGATAGTGAAGCACCCAATCAAAGAAAAGTTTCCTCCCAATTCCAGCTTGGAGAGCAGTGAGCCTTGGGAGCGTTATGTACAGAAGCACAGATGACTCCGAAACCAGTGTCACAGGAAGTCCCACCCTCCAGTATAAAGGACTCAGGAAAAGTGCAGCACTGAAGAGTCCCACATCCTGTCAATCATTTATGTCCTTATAACCTTGGGGAAGGAATGGGTCTTACAAGGAACTCTGAGCCACCTGGGATTCCCCATCTACGAGGCAATGTTAATAAGTCTGCTTCCATGGAGGGTTTCTCGATGGCCGCAGCTGCTCTGTATAATGGCAATGGTCATATCTAATCCAGAGAGGACAGCTACACCTGCTGACTGTATACCAGAGTGAGACTAATATTTGTAAAGTCTGCTGGGAGGACCTCAAAGAAGAGGTAACTATGGAGATGTAAAGAGTACATGGAGATTTTCCTGGACCTTAATAAATGTCTCTTTTTCTGCCATAGGGATGGGTGAGGCGAGGAGAGGGACATCACTAGAGCAGAGGGAGGAAAGCCTTCCAGCAAGAAGGAAGGACCACAAGAAGGCTACGCTCAGGACAGAAAGTTGAAAGTGGAAGGAGAAGGGGGATGAGGGGAACACATGTGACAGGCAGATGTATTGCTGTTCAAAGAAGTCCCGTTGTTTTATAAGAGTTGATTCTTAACTGCACATCAGAGAGAAATAGAAACACAGAAAAAAAAGGAATTTAGGTACTTATCTTTCACCATAAAAAGATATACATTAACATGGCTACATTTTAAAATGTGAAAATATTTTTTAAAAACCTCTTGGCTTAGGAAAACTACTATAAAGTGTTACATAAAAGCCAAAATTCGTAATAGCTAAAACCATGGTGAAATGCATTTAAATTCTTAAAATTAAAAAAGAACTTAGATAATATTAGCTGAAGAAGATATTAGCCACATATATAAAAAGCAAATGTTTAATATCATCAATGTATAAAAGGATCCTATAAGTCACCTAGGGAAGGGAGAATAAAACAGACAAAAAGCACAGAAATAATAAATAATATGATCATGAAAAAGTCCATAACATGAATATAAATCACACCGTAACTTTTCTATCTAATTGAGGAGGGTCGTAAATATGAGCTATTTAAGTGTATATTGTATGATACACCATCCTAGCATGGAGAGTCCTTTTAAAGGATAGTATCACGAAAAGCTACAAGTTTTCAAAATGGATCTGCAGTGTAACCAGGCAGACTTTTTATTTAAAATATACAGCAAAAGTATAAACTTAAATGTACGTGCAAATATGTTAATGGACTCATTTATGATAAAAAAAGCATTGCTATAAGAAGAAACAGTACAATGTTTCATAGCAGGCAAAATTAAGTAAAGGACAGCTGCCCAGACAGTATCGTTCAGTGAATTAAAATTTATGCTGTGGATAGATCTATATTAACGTGGGAAGGTAGGTAAGAAACTTCCAGACATTCCTAAAGTTATGTGTGCTATAATGCCTGGCCTGTAAGTATTTATACATACATATAATCCATGCACTTGCAAAACAAAAGAGCTGAAGCTACTATATGCAAATGCCAGAATATCATAGCTAGCATGGGGTAGGAAAATTGGAGACTTTCTTCTCATTGTTTGCTCTGATCATTTATCTTTTTTTTCTTTTATTCTCCTAATAAGATGCTCAACATGGTACCTACAATGAAAATAGATTATTTTCACTTAAATGCCGAATTTAGTCAATCATTTCACTGAAATTCACTGAATGTGATATTCAGATGTGGATCTTTATGGAAGGCAGAGATGGGAAGCAGAGTCTGAAAAACCAAGATGGAGAAGTGTAGATAAGGGTCTGGAAGATGAGGCAAGTTCTGACTAGCTTTGTAGGAGCATGGGGCATGCACAAGGTGACTCTGGTGTTGTGTGGGAATACAGTCCTAAGGAACACTGAGTGGGTGGATGAGTGAGGGGAGAATTGGATAGCAGCTCTTTAACAGAGGTTCATTGTCTACAAAAGTTTGAAGTAACTCTTTCCCTTTTTGAAGATTAATATATGGTCTAATCAGGAAGCATATAGTTGACCTCAGTATAGAAGACTATCTCAGAAGTGGCTATGGGTAGTTTTCACAGAGCAGACCTCCTCAGTGCAAGAGGGACTCTGGAACAACAGAGGCTCACTGTTTTTCCTCCGTAGGCTCTTAAATAATATGTACTCCAATCTATGTGGAGTTTATTCTACATATGAAGGGACCATGCACTTGTATGACAAATACTGCACAGCTATTGAGAGACAGACAGTGTATTGAATAAGCATATTGTGGCTTATTGGCCTCTGAAGTTGTATTTTCACCACTGTTATTCCATATCTTATATTTAATACCAAACACAAAAAGACTAGGAGATTGAGGGGGTCCTGAGACAGGAAGAGAGAAGACAAACAAGAAAGAAAACAACTAGAGGCCTATCAATGGGAGAGGTAAAGCATCACATTACATACTAGTGTTAAAGGGTTACTATCACTATGATGAAACACCATGACCAAAAGCACGTTGGAGAGAAAAGGGTTTAATTGACTTATACTTCCACATCATGGCCCACAACTTAAGGAAGTCAAGGCAGGAACCTAGAGGCAGGAGCTGATGGAGAGGCTGTGAAGTAGTGTTGCTCGCTGGCTTGCTCCTTATCACTCGCTCAGCCTGCTTTCTTACAGAATCCGGCACAGGGGTGATAGCACATACTATGACTGGGCCTTCCCCTATCGATAAGAAATATCGATATCCTTGGAGCATGGAGTCTTCTCCTTCTATTCCTATTATTCTTAGGCGTGGTCTTTTCATATTGTCACAGATTTCTTGGATGTTCTGAATCAGAACTTTTTAAATGTAACGTTTTCTTTGACTGATGTATCAATTTCTTCGATCATATCCTTTACACCTGAGATTCTCTCTTCCATCTCTTATATTCTGTTGGTGATGCTTTTGTCTGCAGGTCCTGTTTTCTTCCCTAGGTTTTCAATGTCCAGGATTAACTCAGATTTCCCTATTGCTTCTATTTCCAAAAACCTTTGATCCAAAAATTACTCTGCCGAACCTCTGCACAGGTGTAGCCCATGGCAGTTCAGTGTCCAAGTGGGTTACATAGTAATGGGAAGAGGGACTGCCTCTGACATAATCTGATTGGCCTGCTCTTTGATCACTTCCCCCTGGGGGGGAGCAGCCTTACCAGGCCACAGTAGAGGACAATGCAGCCACTTTTGATGAGAACTGATAGACTAAGATCAGAAAGAAGGAGAGGAGGACCTCCCCTATCAGTGGACTTGGGGAGTGGCATGCATGCAGAAAGGGGAGGGAGGGTGGGATTGGCAGGGGAGGAGGGAGGGGCTTATGGGGGGATACAAAATGAATAAAGTGTAATTAATAAAAAATAAATAAAAGATTTAAAAAAAAATATAGAACCCAAAACTATGTAAACCCAAAAGCATTATTTACATTCTAGAATAAAGGAAATATTATCAGAAAAAAAAAATTACTCTGCCTATAAGAAATGCAGGGAAAAAGAGGAAACAGAGATTGAGGGAATGTAAAACCAATGATTGGTCCAATCTGAGACTCACCCCATGGTAGAAAGACAGCCCCCGACACTATTAATTATACTCTGCTACGCTTGAAGACAGGAACCTAATATTACTATCCTCTGGGAAGCTCCACTCAGCAGCAGATAGAGACAGTTGCTGGGACTTACAGCCAAGCATGGGGCAGAGTTCTAAGGGATTTGTGTAAGTGTTGGGGGAAAGAGAGAAGGACCTGGATAGTACAGGAAACCCCCAGAAGACCAACAGAGATAACTAACCCAAACCTGTGGGTGGGGCTTAAAGGACATCAACTAAGGAGCATGTGTGGTCTGTACCTAGGCCCTCTACACATATGTGGCAGCTTGGACTTCATGTGGCTTTCTCATCAGAAAAGGGGAGCATCCCCTCTTCCCCATATTAAACTTCCCCAGCATATCAAGTCACAGCATGACTGAGCATATTCTCATCAACTGATGAGAAAGGGAGAGGAGAAGGGGGAGGGGGAAAAGAGGACTGGGAGGAGAGGACGGAGGGGGCACCCTTGGAATGTAAAGCAAATAAACTTAAATAAAATAAAAATTAAAAAAGAAAATGTTCTACAGACATGCCTACAGTCTGATCTTAGGGAGGCATTTTCTCAGTTGAGGTTCCCTCCTCCCAGATGATAGTTTGTGTAGAGCTGACACAAACCTAGGCCTTACAAATAGCAAAAGGAGTCTAGCATGAAGACAAGGTACTGAATGAGTTTCTGAACACAGAGCTTCAGGACAGGGGAGGTAATAAATTATTCATTAAAGCTCAGAGTCCCTCATGTTGAGAGTGTTGACTATAAAAAATAGGTGGGAGCTCTCTGAGTTGCTAGAACCTTCTGTAGCCTACCAAAAGTAATTGTTACATGGGTGTCTGTATGAATCTCTATGGTTGTCTTTATGGTCTTCATTGACTTTGCATGAATTATACATGAATATATATTGACAACCTGGAAAGAAAAGATTCTAATATCTCCTTGCATATATTCCTATATACATATACATAAATAAAATATATAAATACATAAATATAAATATGAAAATCAAATAGCTAGAAATGGCAAGACTAGGGCCTATTGAGATGGCTCTGTGGGTAAGATCACTTGCTTTGCACACATGAGGACCTGAGTTCAGGTCCCCACCACCCGTGTAAAAATCCAAGAATAGTTATACACATCTTTAGCCACAGAGATGGGATTGCTCAGGCCGATAAGGCCACCAGCCTAGCTGAGAAATGGAGAGCTCAAGTTTCAGGGAGAGATCCTGTCTCAAAGAAGTAAGGTAGGGTACCATAGAGGGGCTCACACAGTATTTCCCTCTGACTCTGCATGTGCATTTCACCCTCTGGCCTGTTCATGCACCTGCCCACATATGGATACACACATGAACACTACCCAAACAAGAATAAATACAATGTGATGATCACTTTATGCATCATTAAAGTGATTCAAACCCCAAAGCCAGAACAGATTATACATTTCCAAATCACATAAATAATATATTAATATTTTGTGCACATTTTCCTCTAAATGTAAGCATTAAGGCAGGAAAAGCATCCGAGTAAAAGGAATGGGGAAGGAGGTAATTGTATAATGCCTGTTGTGCACTGGGCAGGGACTAAATTCGTAAGGTACTTTAATTACACATCAAAGCTAGGAGCAATCATACTATTAGGGACGCTTCAATGTTGGGGGTGGGGTGAAAGCACACAAGGTTGTCGCACATTATCTGAGGCCACGTAGCCTGATATTGGCATTAGCTGGGTTTTTTTTTTTTCACATTAAATACAACTTTATTGTTTCAGTAGAGCTGTGATTCACTTTAACTACTGCAGCGCACACTGTGGAGAAGCCTGCATTTTTTTTTAGTGACACAGAAATACATCACGAATGTAGTCAGAATTGTCATTAGCTGTTTTATCTTTTCAAACTGTCACAGATGTCCTCTCCTCTCTCTCTCCTCTCTAATTCTCTCTATAATTCTTTCTCTTTCTCTGTGTATGTGTATATACTTTGTTTCCATTAACATTTTTTTTGCCAAATCATGACATTTTTGCTTTTATTTGCTTGTTCTGTTTTTACTTGAAAATATGACTTAGAAATATCGTAAGTCTTTTCTTTCTTCTCTATACAAAGTTTGGGGACTTTTTACATATTGATGAGACAAGTTGTATTAATTACTTTCCTGTTCCTGTGATAAAATACCATGACAAACTTACAAAAGAGTTTATTTTGGCTCGTGGTTCCAGAAGGAGGAGAGTCCATCATGGTGGAAATGCACAGCAGCAGCATTTGAGGCAGAAAAAGGCAAAAGCTAAGATTTTACATCTTTTACCACAATCATGAAGCAGAGACCAAACTGAAAGTGTTTCAATTCTCAAAGTCCATCTCCAGTGATGTACTTCCTCCAGCAATGTTCTACCTTCCTGCAATCTCTCCAGCTACAGCCACCAACTGGGGACCGAGTATTTAAATACCTGAGACTCTGGAGGACATTCCTCATAAAAAACCATCACAGGAGTGACTCAGTGGGTTTGCATACAGGGCATCTTAGTTTCTGCTACTTTGTCATCCTGAACAAGCTGTGCCACACCTCTTCATGGATGCATTCAACGCTGAGATTCAGTATAGTTCTCTAAACATTTAATTGATAGAACAATGTGTGTGTTTCAAAGGTTCTGACTTCTTGCTGTACTTCTTGCTCTAAGGGGCTCTAAGGAGTGTTTTGGATGATCAAATGGCTAAGGAAGGAGAATGTGGTAGACTGAATTGGGAATAAGTTCACAGCTGGCCACAAGTCTGTGTTCATAATCTCTACCTTCATCTGCAGAATGGTGATTATCTGGTAACCAAATTTAGTGACAAAAATCCTTCATTATTCTCCATTCTCCCTAAGAACACAGGGATTGGGCCTGGATGATTTTTGTCATTTAATTTGATTGTGTCTGACAGACATGTGAGGCACATATGGTTAATAGAATGGTGTCTGGGCAGCTTGAATTTTTAGAGAGAAATTTTGAATCCACTGTGATTTCAACTTTTCTTTGCAGCATAGGTCTAAGGTCAGGAAAGCCACTGAGTAGAAATCAGAGTCTTGAAATCCAAAACTAGTACATGGGCCTCAGGACCAGGCATCTGTGGGATGGACTACCAGGAAACAATCAATGCAGATAAACCCGAAAGCCTTGGCCTCAATGGGCATGGCCTGGGAGGCCATGGTAAAGAAAGGTCTTGACACAAAAACATATGGGTCAGTTGGCCAAACTAAATGTGGCTGGGTGATTAAGCAGAGAAAGTTCAATTTAGTTCCTACCTTAAATTCTACATTTGTGGAGGTTGAATTAATGAGATTTTATTATGCAGGACTCTGAACTCACAGAACAGATAAATCAGTAGAGGTTTAGCATGAGGTTCAGAAATCACTCAGGGCTTCATTTCAGAACCTTTCTTTGTACCTACATTTAAAATAATATTTAATTTGCTGGGGCAGCTGCAGGACGTGGGGGAGGGATAGGGGAAAGCGGGACTCAGTTTCCTGGCAGACCTGCCATTTATGGGCTGTGAGATCTGGGAGGAATACTACCTCCCTCACAGGTGTTAATGTTAGCACTGAAACAGGTGATGCGTGTGGGGGCCTGCGAAGCCAGAGGGCAGTAACAAATGTGCAAGCTCAGCTTTCCAGGCCACGGCAGCCCGGGAGGTAGAGCAGGTCAGAGGTAAGCACCGCCAGCTTACCCACCTGAGTGATGGGATGTCCAACCGTACATACACATCTCTTCAGGCATCTTGGGGCTCAGTCCCAAGATGTCCTTGTATTCTTAAAAATGCAGATGAAATTCATAAGCAAAAGGTGGCCCTCTTGGAGTCTCTCTTCTCCTCTTTGGTCCCAGCCCTCCCTCTCCCATTAAACCATAAGACCAACAGAAGTCAAAACAGTGAGGTGCAGATCCTGACAAAGGGATATCAGGAAGCTGCAGAGGGCTGAGCAGAAGGGTCCTTACATAGCATTCTGGAGTACAAACCAAGTTCTGGAATCCACATCAGAGGTGACAATGACCCACATGAATTAGTATGTTCACAGGGAAGCTACTGACTTAAGCATCTTCTAGGCACTTTTGCTTTGTTTTGGATGTCTTCACTGTGGAGGGTCTGATCAAGTTCCCCTGTCTCAGAACATGCGCGGCACGATCCCTCACAGGAGGCAACTGTCACCTCATAGAGGAAGGTCAAGATTTTAGGAGGGAAAGTTCCCATGGGATTCTGATAGCATGCCTTGTGGCACACTGACAAGATGCTGAAGCACCTCCTTCCAGAAGAAATGAGACACCTCCTCTAAATGTTGAGAGGTATCAGAGGTTATTATACTGGGCTGGTTCCTATCACGAAACTCTCAACGAGAAAACCTCTAAGACACTTCAGCCTGTAGAACCCAAGTGCTAATTGGTTTGCAACTCCCCTAATTAGTGTGTCATCTACCTGGACAGCTTAGCGACTGGCTGGAAGCCGAGACCCTACCCAGCCAAATTCACAGCTCCCACAGTTTGGAAGTGTAACAGCAGCGACAGTTCTGCACCTTGTCCACATATGGGCATGCCCACCCCCCCCACACACACCTTCCCGCTAAGATGCAACAACTCTAACAGATTCTCATAGTTGCTAACAGTCTCATTAGGCTGTTTGTGTGAGAAGGAAGGAAGATTGGTTATAACTTTGTTGTATCTCTTTGTGAACACACTCCAGAGTTTCTTGGACTGGCTTGAAGTTAGGTAAAGCCTGAAGGTACAGGCAAGGAGTGTCAGGAAGACTGAAGGCTTCTAAATGTAATCTATCTGCAGATATGAGATGCTAAACAAAGGCTATCAAGCACTACCTTTCGGTTTTCCAAATATTCTCTAGAGAGTTGGGAACCTCTCATTTAGAAAATGGGTTAAGATAGTGCTTTTTAGGATGGCAAATAATTACATGTGGGGCCACTGGGATAGCTTGGGATGTAAAGGTGCTTGCCACCAAGCCTGACGAGCAGAGTTTAGTTCCCAGCACACACATGATGGAAGGAGAACAGACTCCTACAAATGCACACATGCTCACACACATGCACACATGCATAAATAAATAAATGTAAGAAAAAGAAGACAATTGTACATACAACCAGTGCAGCTACAAATTACTTTTATATCTTTAATGTAAGCATACACAGACTACTCCTCACCTTCATACCACATATATGAAAATGGCACAAAATACATTATAACGTTAATAGAATTAAACCAACTGCCACAGCATTTTCACTGTAAGCAGCGACTCTGAACGTGACACCGATGGTCTACGTTGTGACAGTATCTTTTTCTATCTGGGAAGCTGAAACTTTAGACCACTTAGTTCCCGTCCTCAGCTCCATTGCATTGTGAGTCCTTCGAACTATGGGAAAAGCTTTCTTCATAGAAACTGACCGAGGACATTATTTGATCTTCATTTGGAATGGACAGTTCATATACTCAATAAGATTTCTCATTTCTCCTTATTTCTTTGGGGCTAGGGAGATGGCTCATGAGTTAAGAGCACTCGCTTCTCTTGCAGAGGACCAGACTTCATTTCTCAACACCCATTCTCAGCTATTTTATAGCTGCAACTCCATATTCTATCACTGTAACCTGTGACTCCAGCTCCAGGCGATCTGATGCCCTCTTCTGGGACCCTCAGGCAACCACAGATGCATGCTCATACCCACAAACACACACATATCCATGAATAGAAATACAATTTGAAAAGAAACCTAAAATCTTATGTTATTTTTCATAAAAAGTACAAATATGCAGAAATAAAAGGGAAACTAAGTGTAGTGATTTGTGTTCTGAATATATTTGTAGCAGTACTGATTCATTGTCAAAACAATAGGTACACTGTTAGCCAAATAATTAGCAACTTTTAAATATGGAAAATGACCTTCTTCCCTCTTTCTTTTCCCAAGAGAAAATATCTTTGTTTTGTGTGCAAATTGGCCCCAGTGATTTTCTAGATGAACCTAGATAGTAGGGTAATTTCATTGGAGACAAATGTCACAATTCCTGTATAACTACAGATATTTTGAGACTTGTAAAATGACTAAATATAGAGAATAAAGCAGTTCTTGTTGAGGTGTTTAGGCATCTTGGATTGGCTTAGATAAAAGAAAATAGAAATGAGACACTCAGCTATTAAACATAAAAGGGTGTCAAGAAATAGATAATTGATGTAAAAATGCCAGGCAATATTTTAGAAATCAAAAATCCACACAGAGCAAAATATCAAACTTCTAAAGAAATGTGACTTACTTGTTATTGAATCTTGGATAAGTGGGCAAAAATATGCCCCTACAAACATAGTTGGTTATTTTATTATTGTTGTTTGCTTTTGGCAGTGGCTAATGTCTATAGAATACTAAAGTAGCTGAGACAGTACTAAAATTGAACTGTAAATGTATTGAAATTGATATTATTTCCAGATTTTTATATCAAAATAGAATGGTGAGCATTTCATTTGAACATGGTTAACATTTTTGGTTGTCTTTGGATGAATGAAAATTGTCAACATGATGATTACAAATGAAACAAGAAATTAATTAGATTTTGAAAGTATTGTTGATGTATTTTTCCACTAATGTGGAAACACACGTTACCCTTCTGTCTCAGGCTTCAATGATATTTGGCCTGGCAACACCCTGAACAAGGAAGCCTCAGAGTAGAAGAGTAAAGTTGGCAACCAGCAGCAAGTATTAGCTGCTTTTCCGGCTGTCAGCTTCTTCTTATGTGTTCTTCCGGGTAAGTCGGGCAAGCGCAGTTCCGAGGAGCTGATGAAGTGGAGAGAGCAAGCTAGACAAGGGCACAGATTTCAGAAGTCTCTAAGGGATGTTCCCAGCCTGTGTTACAGGATTTCACTCAATTCAACTTCACAGTGGCCCAGTTGGAATGGTCCTCTTCCCCATCTCATATCCATGTCGGAAGAAAAGAATCCACATCCTGTAGAAAGGAGAGTTGGATGAGGGTGCAGTGGTGTTACAGAAGGGTTTGAATTAGAATCCAGAGACTTTCCAAACTTCATAACCTAAGGCTCAGTCTTGTGAAAATGGACATATTAAAACTTACTTTTAAGTGATGTTTTGGGAATTAAATGCTCTGCTTTTTACGGAGTGGCAAAGGCAGTTTGCAGCACACACTATGCCAAAAATAAACATTTATTAATGGAAAAAGAAGGAAGGAAAGAATGTTTATTTGTTTTCTATTACTGCAGAACAAATTACAACAGACTCTAATGCCCTACAACAAGACCTATTTATTGCATAGCCCTGTGAATTTGGAAGCCCATATGGGCCGCACTGGTTTCTCTACTTGGCATGTCTCAAAGCTGCAATCAATGGATAAGCTTATTTCAATATTAGAAAGAACCTTCTTCTAAGTGCTCATTTGAGCCTCTGGGAGAATCCAATTCTTTGTGGCAATAAAACTGAGGCCTCCTGTTCTCATCAAATGTCTCACAATGACCACAGAGTTTCTCATTTCTCATCATATCTTCAAAGCTGGCATCAAACCCTGATGATGTGGCCAGGCCTGGTGGAAAGGTTTGTAATCCAAACTACTCAAGAAACTAAGGTAGGAGAAGGACAAGTTCAAGTTCTGATTGAGTTACATAATGAGTTCAAGGACAGCCTGGACATTTCCGTAAAAACCTGCCTCAAAACAAAAGAAATGAATGTATCCTAGTAGTGAATTTTCTCTTTCTTCTTCATTCCTATTTTGTTAGCAGTTGGAAACAATTGTCTGGTTTTAAAGGAGCTCACATAATTAGATTAGACCAACTCAGATAATCTTTCTATTTTAAAGCCAGACATATGCTGTGTGATTTTTCCCTGGGGAGACATGACCAAATATTTATTCACTCCAGTCTGAACATTGATGAGTGACCAAAGAAATATGTACCAAAGTCTATCTTAGAAAACTAATGAGTTGATTGAGGTTATTTACAGGCGTATGGATGATTCAAAGGCAGTTGAAAGCACTTCTCATACAGTCTAGAATATAGGATTCCCCTTTGCAAAGGCACCTACATAACCAAAAGGCCCACACCATCATGGGCAACAACTAGAGATACTTGTGTCCCTGAAGCCTCCTTGCATGAATTGCAGTGGTCCAGCTAGTCAGAAAGTTCTCTGCAGCAAATGTTACTGCAAGGGTAGGGACAAGAACAGGTGACCCTTGAAAGTTTCAGGAGCTTTCCTAGAACTTGTGAGTTTTCTGTTTCCTAGGCCTTGGTTCTTAATGGGCCTTACTCTAGTAGAGAATGTTTAAAGTAAGAGGAAATAACTATATAATTGTCATGCCCTGTATGTAACATGATTGTGAAGTAATGTTTCTTGTCTTATAGGAATTGTAGTATGGAAACTTAGCAGCTATTGTTAGAATTCTGTCCATTTTAAGATGTGAGGACAAAGGGAGGGAATAACACATCCTCGAAAAAGCACCTGTGATCTTTTCTTTTTCACTTAACCCTCAACATCCTATCTTAGAAAAGAACTACAACCACTGAAGCATGTTCACAACGTCTTAGTGTTAGCAATTCTATTCTATAACTCCAACTACTCATTTGTGAATAACAGAAAATATGCATGGAATATGCAAATCAGACAGTAACGAAAGGTTTTTTTTTTCTTTCATGGAAATTGACACTTGTTGGCGTGCTTACTCCAAACAATGACTTACTCACCTTCTTATTACTACTCCATATCTTTATCCTGTATTTACCTTTCAGTACGTCAAGCCTTAACATTTTCTATACAGTGATACGTAGGATACCATAAGTCCTTCCAACAAACTAAGGAGAAACACGTGGCATAGACACTACCAACTTTACCCTTGCAAGTACAGACCCGCGGGGATGTTGTTTTGTTTGTTTGCTTCTTTAATGTATACTAAATAGATGTTCTTCCCTTAACCTAATATTCTTCCACTAATTCAGCAAAATAGAGGCTATTTTCTATCTGCTGAGCCCTTAGCTGTATAGCTTATTTAGTTTGTGTCTTGAGTGTCAGGGATTGAACACAGAGCCTTGCATATCCTAGGCTACTGTTCTGCCAATCAAGCTATAGATGTAACCCTACCAAATTACTTTAACAAAGTAAACTTCTAGTGCTGATGGAGTGTCATCTTTTGGATTATGTTTTGTCATCTGATGTTTTCAGTATGGAAGCTAAAATTCTTGTGCCTAACTACCAGAAAATCAGGGAGTTACCAAAGTTACAGAGAAGAATTGTCTGGGGAAAAAATTCAAATGCGTGTTCTTATCCCAAACATTATATTATTCTGAGAAGGCTGTCTGTAAATACTCTAGGCTCAGGCTCTATCCTTATTGACTTAACAGTTCTACAATATTGTGGTGTCATAATAAAATGGTCTCTTACCTACAAGGTATGAGCAGAAAGGATTCAAAGCTCCCAAAAATGCCCACCCTCTAACCCCCACCAAAGGCTTCCCTAGTAGAGTTGGTGGGTGATTTAAAAAAACAAGTCAGCCTTGTGAGACATAGTGGTCTTATTTGGATCACTTAATAAAGCATACACAAAATTAACTTTAATATAAAACTTGGGTCTTTTAAACATATTTTTACCCTTTTGGTATCTATTTTATCTTCTATTCTTAATGGGAATTGCTTTTGAGAGGTTCTAATTTCTATTGGAGAACCAAAAGGAAGACGGTTTTCTTTTTCCCTCTATTAATTCAGGGTAGACAGGGAAACAGTGTGACCCCAGATTGTTAACTCAGGAGTTCTGGCTGTTCTTGGGTGAGGGCCAGTGGCCCAGGAAAGAAGCCAGATGGGGTCAGAGACCTCAAGCTGACAGATGTGGCAGTGAACTCTTCCAGGAAGAAGGATCAGAGGCTGGCCGAAAGACAGACACTTGCCCAGATGCAAAACCCCAGAGGAGTGAAGGTGAAGGAAGGCCTGGCAGTGTTTGGCTGAGTCACGGGGGAAACTGATCAGCAGCTTGGGTCAAGCTGAGGACAGGGAAATGCTACCCAAGGATTGACAGAACAGAGAAGAAAGATGAAGAAGGAGGTGTGTGCAGGATCCTGTGGTGTTATGCATGCATCGACACAGTGGTTTTGTCTAACTCCTCTTGTGACCCTAATGTAGATGTCTAAATTGGACAGCACATCACATTATGAGAGCCAAAGGAAAGAAAACCAGGACAAAAATTGTCTCCTTCGTCTACAGGTCATAAGAAGTAAAAGCAGCCAGAAGTGAAGGAGTAGAGAGAGTGAAAAAAGGACCGTCTATGGAAATCATCCACCCTTTCTCACCTATGCCGCTGTGATGTGAAGTTTTACCTGGGATATTTGCTGACCCAAAAGCAAAGGGTGGTGGCAGCTGTGAGTTAGCTGTCTGTTACTGAGAGCTGACACACTCTCACTGGAGATGGGGCAGGGGTTGTAGGAGACTTGATGCAGAAGCTTTTCCCCTCTTCATGAAAGGGATTTGGGCCACACTTTCTGAATTCTGATGACTTTTGCACAACGTTCTTTCCTGCACTAATTTTTAAAGACCTATTTAAATTACGTTCACTTACTATTTATTGAACGGCACGTTCTAGGATAGCTATGTTTTCTTCTTTAGGACAATGTCCTCACGTCTAACGTCTTAACTATCACAATAAGTAAGTAAATAAATAAGTGAAATACTAAACCCCCCAGATTATGTCTTCCTTGAACCAGACTGACCTAGACAATGAGGACATGGATGGAAACAATACATCAGAATTACAGCTAATAAATATAGAGTGAGAGATGGAATGAAAAAGTCACCCACTGGCAACCACAAGAGGATTGTTTTAGGCAAGGATCATCAATGAATGCTGAAAGGGGTGGGTGAAAAATACAAAGAGAAACAAGACATTTGCATGGTCTCAAAGTATCTCCCGAACATTAATTGCAAATGGGAAAATAGTTACTTCATAGTGCAGAAGCCTGGCAGACACCGGTTGGATGCAGCAATTAAAGCTAACATCACAGGAGAGAAATGGGACAAATCAGCACCATGTGCCTCATGATGCGACCCACCGAGCAGGACACAGCATCCTTCTGTGGTTTGCCTGCCAAGAGTGCCTCGTCTGAACTTAATTATGAGAAGAAGAAAAAAACAAAAACAAAACAAAACAAAAAAAAAACCCAGATGAGCCCAAATTAAGGAACATTTTGCTAAATAGCTGGTCTCTACTCCTCAAATGTGTGAAGATTACCAAAGACAAAGAAGGGAAGAAGACTGCTGCAGATCTGAGGAGCAAAAAGGGACATGGATGCTTACACACATGATCCCTGGTTAGCTCCCAGACCTGGTCCTTTAGAGTTAGTGTCACAACTAGTAAGTTCTGAAGAAGGACTGAAGCACAGGTGTGAATTTTGCCATTTTGACCATTGGACTGTGATAGTCTAACCAAGCCACCCAAGACTGGAAAGAAGGCACAGCCGGGAACTCCAACAGCACCTAAAGAATGGCACATGAGGTTGTCCTCTGCCTCCACAGGCATGCATGTCCATAATCTCTCTCTCTCTCTCTCTCTCTCTCTCTCTCTCTCTCACACACACACACACACACACACACACACACACACACACACACGATGACAGTACACAAAGGGATGTGATATGTTCAATCTTTACTCAAACATATTGGAATAGAGTGAGTTGTGTTCTTGATGCATAGACACACAAGCAGGCAGACAGACAGACGCCAACAGACAGATAGATTCAGTTCTCTAAGTACGAAATATTTAAGGGAACAGGGGATTACACATACTTTTCAAAGGAAAGAGAAACGCTATTTTGTTGTTTTTCTTTTTTCTTTTACAAGGCATGAAAATGAAGGTGAGCAAATTCACCAAATTGTTCACACTTGAGATTGTGACTCTAAAGTAAAAGCAGTTGTTCCAAGTTGATATAAGAATATCTTTACTCATAAGTCATTCCATCTGAACATTTCACACATACTCTCATCCACTAACATGTTGTGATATTGTTATATCATAAGAAACATACACACACATGCATGCACAGACAATATTGCTTTCAGATTTACCTCACTAGGGAGACATACACAACATCTGCACCCACTTAGAAGGTATCAAAGACACACTAATGTATGATTCCACCGAAGTTCACCCTGGGAGAACCAATGAGTTTATTCAGCTTACAGACCATGGGTGGAGAGTTGTTTATAGGGGTGTGAGTTCCCCCAAAGCATCTACCTTCTACTACTAACAATGTGCCATTCCCCGGGGCCAGGAGCTATTAGAACAGGGTTGCATACAAGTTACTGAGAGCAGAGGTTGAAATCTCTAATGACTGTTCTACATCTTCCTTCTTTTGTAGATTTCAGCAACTGGTAGGATTAATCTGGATGCTCTCTGATGGGAGTCTACTATAGAGGGTCTTCTGAAAGGCTCCACCCAACAGGGGATGGAAGCAGATGCTGAGACTCAGGGCCAAACTTTGGGCAGAGCGCAAGGAATCTTATGGAGGAAGAGAGGGGTGGGAATAGAGCAACATGCAGGGGAAAGGAGCGCCATAGGGAGAACAACAAAACTAAAAGTTCTGAGCCCAGGGGATCCTGCAGAGACTGATGCACCAACAGAGGACCATGCATGGAGAAGACCTAGACCCTCTGCCCAGATGTGGCTGATTGGCAGCTCAGTCTCCATGTGGATCTCTGAGTGAGGGGAGCACTGGCTGCCTCTATCATGAACTCAGTTGACTGTTCTCTGATCACTCACCCCTGATGATGCAGCCTTGCCAGGCCATGGAGGAAGAGGATCCCAGCAGTCCTGATGTGACTTAAGCTATGGGCAGATGGCAATAGTGGAAAACTCTCCCTTCCAGTGAACTAGGGGAAGGGGATGAGAGGAAGAGGGAGGGATGGAGGGAGGGAGGGTGTGACTGGGGGAATTGATGGAGAGGGTTTCAATTGGGGTATATAATGAATAAATTGTGAAGAAAAAAGTAAAAAATAAAAAAAGGAAAATGGTGGCTGTTTCTCCTGGAGAGTATCATTCGACAGTACTCGTCTTTGTCCCAGAGTTTCCTCCAAGAGAATTCCTAAACACTAGGGTGATACCATGTGGCACTTAACATGTGGCCTTTGACCTCATTTGTAGTGTGCTGGTTAATTTTTGTCAACTTGACACAAGCTAGGGTCATCTGAGAAGAAAAAACCTCAGTTGAGAAAAAGCCTCCATCAGATTGGACTGCAGGCAAGTCTGTGGGCAATTTTCTTGACTGATGATTGATCCAGAGGGTCCAGCCTGTCATGGACTGTGCTACCTCTGGACAAACAGTCCTTGGTGGTATAAGAAAGCAAATTAAGCAAGCCATGGAGAACATTCCAGTGAGAAGCATGGCCTCTGTTTCAGCCCTTGACTTCAGGTTTCTGCTTTGTGCTCTCATCCTGTCTTTCTTTTATGATAGAGTGTAAAATGTAATCTGAAGTAACCCCCCTCCTTCCACTTTTATCACTGCAACAGAAAGAAAACTGGGAAATACAGATATCCTAAATCCCCTGGGATTTCCTTGGTGGCAGGAGCACTTTCTGTTCTGATGAGACTCCTCATGGTCCCCTGGTTGGAAAAGCCCCTGGAAGAAAAATCCATGATTCTGACCCTGGAGTTTTCAGCAAAGAGGAGGAAGTCTAGCTATGGACTTCATAAGCAATCATAGTCAGTTAGATGAAGCTGTCGTGGACAGGTTCAGACCATGCGGTTTTGGGTCAGGATATCTACTGACAGATAGAAAAGTTGAAAACATCAGACTACAGTTTGTTTGCAATGAGTACAACTGGCCTCTAGACTGTTTCAAAAGAAGCTTTTGGGAAGGAAATCCTTCATGAAGAACATTCTCACTGACTGGGCGGGAAAGCTGAAGGGAGACATATGGGTACTCTCAAGATCTAAGATGCTAAGAACAACTCAGCCAGCATCCATGTGCTTTAAAACGGGACTCTGTTCCAGAGGCAGAAGTATTTTTCTTAAAGACTCTTGGTAAGTTTAGACACTCGATCTGCCTTCTTTCCTAAGAGTGACAAGGTTTTGAGCTATTGCTTCTTGAAGGGGCTGGAAACATCCTGATACACTGTTTACTTCTTAACCGCTTTGCTGTGAGCTGCTGTTTTAGATTCTTAACAGCTTAATAAAACTTTCCAACAATTTCAGCATTTTTCTAAATTTGAGAAGCCATCTTTTATAGCTTTTGGATGAAAGTCCAGGAGTATTGTCACTGTGCAGCTTTTGGCAAAAATAAATGTAGTTTTAACAGATGAAATAACAAGTGGAGTGATGTCGTTTCAAATCCCCCATCAGCTCAGCGTGCATGTGACTCATCCCGTGATCTCACCAGCTGATGCAGAGGAAGCAGTGTGCTACACACACAGTTCTTCGAAATGTCTACCTCAGCCACTCTGTCCTTGGTCAATGGAGAAATTGATGAAATCAGCTTTAGCCTGAATCCAGGCATGTGGGATTTTAGGGCCTGCATAGCCTTTTTTCAGGAGAACGAGAGGAGGGAAAAGAAAAGAAGCCCAGAAAAGAAGCTTTCCTCTTGACTTTTCCATTTCTCTAGATCAGGAGTTTGATTAAAAGACCCAGAACAAAGCCAAGGGTTTCTCAACACTTGTACAACATTGCTTTGTCTACAAAGAACAGAGTAGATAATGCAGCTTCCACATTTTTTTTTAAAGAGGTCTGAGAGGAGGAGCAACTTGCTTGAAGTTTCTTGCTGAGCTGGGATATGAATCTGACTCAGACTCCAAAGGTATCTGAGGGAGGCAGGCTTCTTCCTTGGAAGCATGGTTGCCCATTGCCTGAGCTCAGGCTGAGAATTTACTTCTCTCAAACTGAACTCACATTTTTCACCTCCATCTGAACCATCTCCCCTTGTTTCTTGGCCTTTGGACATCGTTTCCTCTCCTTCTGCTATGGTTTCTGTTGCACCTGTCCATTCTTTCTTGGCTCTGGAACACACAATGTCTAGAAAGCTGAAATTCAAGAAAGTTTAACTGGCAGGTCTAGGCAATCCATCCACCACAGACCTAGCCCAGAAGCCGTTAATGTGTAAATTAACACTGAAACAGACAGCTCAGTGGAATTGACCAGTGTGATCACAGAGATAAAAGACTGTGGCTTGTTTTGTAGTAAATTTCTCCTTCTTGCTTCAGATGGCATTATTGACACAGAAGGAAATGATGTGGAAAGACCTGAAGTGTGAATGGGCTTTGGCAGGGCATGAATTCCGAGTTAAATATGAGGGTGTCCAAGCCTTTTTCTCCTTTTCCAGAGACAGTGGTTGCTCAGCATGGACGAAATGCTGTGTCAGACATCTGGCAATAATGTTTACCTTCACAGGAAAACAAAAGTGTTTTCCCCTTTTTACTTCTCATAACATAGTATGGGGGCTTCATCAAACTTCTCTATCCTATCAAACTTACTGATTACAAACTTCAGTATGTAAGACTGTTTTAGCCAGGGTTCTCTAGAGTAACAGAACTTATTAAATGAATATGAATCTCTCTCTCTCTCTACATACACACACACAGACACACACACACACACAC